>NW_013952597.1:803108-805389 GCF_001266775.1 Austrofundulus limnaeus
GTTATACATCAATTAAAAAACGCAATAGAAAAACTTTATTTTTTTATTTTGATGTGTAAAGCAAAGAAGCTAAATATTTAGGTAGCTCACTATTTCTGGTGGAACTGGAACATCATGGCCTGAAACCCTAGAAAGTTAACTTTTCACTGAGCACTTCAGAAACAAACAAAGTCCTATTTAGAGGCAGTCGATCTCACTGTGAACAAAATTGCTTTAATATTTCAAGTTATGCAGAATAAGGTTTGAATGCAGCCATTGCCAATGTCTTCAGGAATGGTTTCTGTTTTTAAGCAGTCTTCTTCTAGCAACTCTTATTCTTTGACGACTTCTGCCATTTCCGGTATCGCTTCATATTAAAACAACCATATATACTTTATTTTAGATTTATCTAAATAAAGCAAAAAAAATCCAACACTGGATTTTTATATTAGTTCAATTTGACATTTTTACACTTAGGTTTTGTTTAAAAAAATAGAAAAAGAAACCTCACGGTTGTTTTCTTTTTGTGATTTTATTTTAAAAAAAAAATAGAACAAACCATATATACGTAGATTCCAAGAGGTCCAATAAGTGGAGTGTGCAAAGTGTAAAATCAAATATGTTAAAAAGGTGCAAATGTGCAAGAGGTCCAGTCAASTGTTGGATTCATTCAGTTATTTAAGAGTCTGATGGCACTTTGGAGGTTCTGCATTCACACCTCCAGCCTGCGGGTAGAAGTGAGAGTGTCTCTGCTGCAAAGTCCCTGTGATCTTCTCAGCAGTCTTCACCACCCTCTGCAGGYGTTTGGTCCATGGCAGTAGTGCTGCTGTACCAGAATGGGATGCACCTGGTCAGAACTAGAGTTGGACATTGTTAGAATTTAATCAACCAATCATTTGGATTCCGTTTCCCAATGATTCCCAATATTGATTCTTTATAGAGGCAGGGTCAAAAAGGTTTACATGGCTTTTTATATGAGGTAGCTAACCAGAGTTCTTTCTAGATGAACAGATGTGATGAATTTACGTTTCACACAGAGGTACTCTGCAAAACTTGTCCATCTAACCAAATCATACACTTATATCCAGCCAGAGTATTTTTGATCTCGTTTTGAGACAATATACTAAGCAAGAGCAGAATATGGTTGATTATTAATTTGTTAGCCTGGAAATGTTTTCCTCATTTCAAATCTTACCAAGTGCAACTGGCGGATTATTCCACTTAATTTGAAATTTGGTCATCTGGGACTCGATGCCCAACCTTATTTAGGACCCTCTCCAACACACAGCTGTAAAARTTCCTGAGGATCTTGGGTGAAATACCAAACGTTTCTCAGCATCCTTAAAAAGTAAAGCTGCAGTTAGGCCTTCTTTAGCAGCTGTGTGATGGTCTGAGTCCAGGTAAGGCTTTCTTTGATGTGGATGCTCAGGTACTTGAAGCTGCTCTCCCGAGCACAGATGAGCAGTGGTTGATGAGGTCTCCTCTCCTCCCTAATGTCCACCACCAGCTCCTGTGTTCTGTTGGTGTTTGAGGGTGAGGTGGTTGTTCTGACACCATGGCACCAGGCAGCTTCATCCGTCGACCTCACARCAAGAGGAAGTGCGCCTGTTTTAGTTTTAAACAAAAGCTTCAAAGCAGCTTCTCTCATCACCGATCCATTGCAAATACCCGTTAGGTTACTCCTTTTATGTAGAAAGTATCATTTCAATACAAGCCTTTGATTATTTCCTGCTGATGTCAAAGGTCAGCTAGCACAGGGTCATTATCTTCACTATCAAATAAGACTTTAATCCTCTATAGAGTTTCCTCATCACCTTTTGACCTCGTCCACCAACCCAGTAATAAGAGCAGAATTAGCCACTGTGGATTGTGGTGTTATTTGAAAACCAGGCTTCGCGAAATGAGTCATTGTTTGCTTCCATCCGCAGGAGAAACCCTGAGATATAGATTAATAACGCTTTGTTGTCCCGTGTTTATGAAAGCGGGCTCCATTATGAGCTGTGCGGCGAACAAGAGGCGGGGCAATAAGGAAGTTGGAAGTAAGGCAAGGTACCCCAGCCGGAGCAATAAACTGCTTGAATATGTTCCATCTTCTTAACAAAAAGAAATAAGATAAAATGCTGTCGCACGGAGCGGGAGTGACATTGTTCTCTCCGGCGGTGCAAAGGGCCGAGGGGAGGTGCTGTCAGAGTCGCTGTCTGAAGTGTCAAACACTCGGTGTGTGTGGTGGGCAGAAGGGGCCTGTCAAACAGCAGACAGTTTCGTCCTACACACACACACACACACACACACACACACACAC
>NW_013952597.1:805413-807639 GCF_001266775.1 Austrofundulus limnaeus
CACACACACACACACACACACACACACACACACACACACACACACACACACACACACACACAGATACAGCTGGTGTGATCAAACGCAGTCCAGTCTGAATCAGCCGAGTCACTCGATAATCCGATCTGAATAATCCAGCCCTGTTAGACACCACCAGTTTTGTTTTATTTCTGTCCTGTGCCGCTCTTGTTTATGATAAGCTGCTGATTTAATGCGCTGATTGTTGATACTGGACATTTTCCCACCGGGCCCACTTAAGGAACGCTCCACTCCTCTCTCCTTCACACACGCAAGCTCGTACACAGAGTTGGCTTTCGCAGCAGAGTCCGGGTCCAATTTGCTAAGTTAAACATCCTCCGGTGGAAACAAACGAACTGCCGTGCGTTTCGTGGGAATTTATTTATTTTTTCCTCCACAGCTCCAGTCTGTTTTACCTGGAAGGGGGAGTGAAGAGAAATGGCTCTCGGGGGGTCTTGTAGTGCTTTACGTACGAATGGCTCTTTCTCCGTGCCCATTCTTCAGTGTGTTTATATTTGTCATGTCCCTATTGTTGGCTGGGGCCATTGTGCAGCAGGGATCCCGTTCCTGTTAGCGATCGGTGATTAGTGTCGTTTAGTATTTTTGTGTGTGTTAGTCATGTTGGAAATGTCTCACTGTGTGAAAACACTTGCTGTAAGTGGATATGTCTGGAAGTCTGCCTTTATGTGTGAATAGGCATGATTAATAGTGATAATTGTGTGACTGAACACACACACACACACACACACACACACAGACTGGTTGGTTCATTTTTCGCTACTTAAATTTACTTGAGCCTAATTTATTAGCAGGGGAAAATTTGGCAAACGTGATTAGATTTACCATTTTTATTGCCTCTACACCACAAAAAGTCTATTAAATCAGATTTTTTTCCCCACTTTCTTATATTTTCAACTTAAAGCAAAAGTTCAAGTCTTTGCAAAGGAGGTTCTGAACAAATAAATTTGAATTTTGAATGTCCTCAGTTTGGATAAACAGGTGATTCTGACTGACGAGCTAACAGATAGCACATGTGGAGCTACGACTTTAGTGTTCAATTTCAAAAATGTTATCGTGATTCGCACAAACATTATTTTATAAACCTTTGCATAGTTTCTAGTTGTACTTAACACGATCATTCTGGCAAAAAAAAAGATATTACTCATTAACTCAAGTTAAAAGTAGCAGAAAACTAGTAAAAAAGGATCATTAAAAAAATTCCAGTTGGCCAAAAGTTAGCTGCTGCTATTAGTGCTAACAAAAATATAACATTTTTTAGAACTAAACATTCAATGTGAAATTGGTGGCAACGTAAAGGTTTAGAAAATAACATTACCTTTTTTTATTATTTGAATTGTTTTAACGTAGCTGCAATCCACTGTGGGCTTAACTTTCTTCTGACTAGCCATTAGCTCATCAATTTGGTCAGAATTAAACACTGATTCTCCAAATAAAAGTCATTATTAAAGTCACGGCAGGTGAGGTATGAATTGTTCAAAAGATCTGTACTATCCTCTAAGATTCTTTCATTTTCATAAACCTTTTAAACCTCCAAATCCACCTTAATTTGATATATTTGCTTGGAATTCCTCTGTGGAAGACTTAAAGTTCAAAGRCCAGAGATCTGACTGTTTGTCGTCCTTTCAGAGCTCAACAACTACCTGTACCTGGAAGCGAGCCTGAAGACGGAGCAGCAGCGAGCGCATCTCGTGAGCCCTGTGATAGCCGCTGACACCGGACCGCTCTGCCTCCTCTTCTCCTACCAGCTATGGGGGGAGGCCCAGGGCCACCTGAGGGTCCTGCTGCGGGACGCGCACAACGAGGAAACCGTCCTGTGGGCACTGAAAGAAGACCAGAGCGCCGTCTGGAAGGAGGGCCGGACCATCCTGCCACGCTCCCCTAAAGACTTTCAGGTATAACTTTGTTTCCATAACTAAAACAGCTGAAGTCAGTGAGTTTTAAATACAGGGCGAGTCAAAAGTCTCAAGACAGCATTTTGTTTCAGAAACGAAAGTGAAAATGAAATATCTGGAAGCCCCAGCGAGTCATGTGTAAGGATATTGCACATCTGATCACAGCAATCCATTTCTGAGACCATTCTGGTCTTGTTCGATGTGCTACATGTCCATCATCCCATTGGAAAAAACTTGCCCTTTATCCAAGATGTCAGCTTTTAAGATGGCAGCCATGTTCTGGACAGTCTAAAAG
>NW_013952597.1:807674-811922 GCF_001266775.1 Austrofundulus limnaeus
CACACACACACACACACACACACACACACACACATTACTTGCTGGGATATTCAGATATTTAATTCTCCATTTAGTTTCTTAAATGAAAAGGTGTCCTGAGAGTTTTGACTCGCGGTGTGTATACATTTTCAAATGACTTAAAAGAAAGGCAAATCCCACCATATTTTCTCTGCTGCTCTGCTTTTGTCAGAGACATCACAAGCAGCTAATGTTCTCATAAAAAAGTAAGCCAAAGAGAAAAAAAAAGTTGCAGAGGACATGATTGCTAGTATTGAGTGCAGCTTTGAAATCACAGGCATCAAATTAACTTTTTATCCTTCTCCTCCCTTTGCTTGTCCTCATTCTGGATTTGCCTCCTCCTCCTCCCCCTTGTCTCCACTTCTCGTTTTGTCTGCGTTAGGTTGTGATGGAGGGGTACTTTGTGCACGGCACCAGAGGGCACATCTGGTTAGACAACATCCGCATGAGTGCCAGCTCCCCTCTGAAAGAGTGCACACGTAAGTCACACACAGTAACTCGGTCTTGCTCTAGGTGGGTTCAGACTATGAACAACTGATATTAAAGCACTAGTTTAGGGGTTCTGTGGAAAGGTTGTGAGCGATTCATATCTTACCTGTTGTAGATACCACTTGGGACAACCTCACTTTGAAGAAAAGGGTGAACTCTGACYAAACCGCTAAGCTAACAGCTTGTCTGAAKAAAGTGGATTGCTGTCATCTTAAACAACTTTAATAGAGACTCACGTAGATTCTGTTTTATCAGTCTTTACATTGACGTCAGTATATTATTCTGTAATGTGATCCATCACATCAAACCAACCAAGTCAAATTTGTCAAAATTACATAATCGCATTTTCAGATTCCTGACTTTAAAATCTACATTTTGATACCTGGTTCATCCTGAAATAAGCTGTTCCAGTGGTATGACTTAACTTGTCTTGTTGGTTATGATGATACATTAATATTTGCTCTGAATCCTCTTTTTATGCTATTTTAATAAGGAATTTTTGGTGTCATTATAACAAGGAAACCCCAAATAGTAATTGAATTTTGAGATTTCCCTGCTGGAAAGAAACTAAAGTTTTGCTAGCTCACAGGGAAATCTTAAAAATTTTAAGGCGTTTTTCCTTCAAATTAGTTTGCTTGTTTTTTCATTGCTATTGCTCAAACAAGTGCTTCAAAAATATGTGTAGGGTTATCAAATGATAGATTGAAGAGACATTAATTCATTATATTTTAACAAAATGCAATTATAATAAATGTTTTTGTCAAATTACTATATCTGCCAAATTCTCCACATCCCACTTTGAGATTTAATTCGAGTTTCGACATGATGGGTCTCAAATATTTTGTCATGATCAGAGTGGTTTTGGGTTCAGGTTGAGTTACACTATATTGCCAAAAGTCTTTGCTCACCCATCCAAATGACTGTGCACCAGTGCACAAAGCAAGGTCCATAAAGACACGGATGGCAGAGTCTGGTGTGGATGAACTTGACTGRCCTGCACAGAGTTCTGACCTCAACATGACAGCACACCTTTGGGATGAATTAGAGCAGAGACTGAGAGCCAGGCCTTCTGTCCAACATCAGKATGTGACCTCACAAATGTGCTTCTGGAAGAATGGTCCAAAATCCCCATAAACAACCCTGTGGACAGCCTTCAGAAGAGTTGAAGCTGTTCTAGCTGCAAAGGATGGACCAATGTCTTATTGAACCCTWTGGATTAGGAATGGGATGTTGCTTAAGCTCATGTATGTGAGTCAAGGCAGGGGAGCCAATACTTTTTGCAATATAGTGTATATGTTGACGTGTTAAAAATCTTTCTTTGTTGTTTCGTTTCAATCTTTTCCTCATTTTAGTACTAACACCTGCTCTGCATCCACTCAGCTGTTTGCTCTCACTAATCACCTTTCACTAAATAAATGCTCATACGGACAAATGAGTAATTTCAAAGAGTAATCCACTCTTGTCTTGGCCTTGTTCATCTTATCAAGATTCAACTCCATTTCTCTGATATGAGGTTGTTCTATCAACAACAGGTGAGGCATGAAGCCTTTAAGGTCCTTGAACTCCAATCTTGAGCTGCAGTAACAGTTTCAAAGGCGTTTTTTTTTTTTCTACCCACTGAATGCAGAGATGAAAGGAGAAGGGAGAGGGAGGGACAGCGTTTACTTTTTCACAAAAACAAAAAAGGGAAAGGAAAGAAGAATAGAAAACTAGGCCATAAATGCCTCGTGGGCCCTTAGCGATGCTAATCTATGTTTCATTAGATTTCTCCTCTCTTCTTCCTCCCCGTCTCGCTCCCGTGTCGTATTTGTAAACAGAGCTTTTCCCGAGCCGTCAAAGGGAATTACTAGAGAGGCTGTTTCCCAAGCAAGCTTTGKGAGGCTGGTGCGAGCTGAGCACCGGTGTAGCTGCCTTAATCTGGCCCAAGCAGGGGCTTCAGAGAGGGTCTTAAACAGATCAGAGACTGAACTCTGGGTTCACAGCCAAGAAACTGCTGTCATCACTTCTGACTGACTACCAGCTCTCATTGGAAGAGGGGCCACAGTGTGATAACGGGGACGTCTGAGTGGCTTTTTCTTCTGTTTTTAAAGGTTTTTGCCTCTAATTGTAACAGTAGTTTAGAGGTTTTTATGTTTTGTTTTGTTTTGTTTTCCCATACGAGAGAGTTTTAGTGAAGCAGCTTGGAGGGCAGAGGACAGCCTCTCCCTCCTGCCTCCACGCTCCCATTTCCTCCCGTCCATCTCCTCCCCCTCCTCCACTGCCACTCCCAGAGCATGCTGGGATGTTTCTTATCACGCAACACAGTTGAGTTTTTTTCCACGGTGCGTTTGTGTTCCCGCCAAAAGGCTCCGGCTCCCATGTCGGTCTCCTTCTCTTTCAACCGCCTTCCACTTCCACACTATCTAACACTTTCTCTCTCTCTCACTCACACACACACACACACACACACACACACACACACACACACACACACACACACAAACACACACACCAGTTTTCTGTGTTTGCATTCCAGGGAATCAAAGTGAAGGTTCTGCTCTGTGCGTTTTCAGCTAGGCTGCTCCAGTTTTCCCAATAAATAACTTGTCTGAACTTTAAGAGCGTGCGCACACACTCAAACTCCAAACTCACCTAATATATGAAATTGCATTTCTGCTCATGAGCTCGGTAAATGCCATAATTCACGTGAGATATCCGAGGAATTAAATTTCCTCAGGAGGAGTTTGATAGTCTTCTGACATTTGTGTTGACATTTGTCTGACTTTTTCTCTGCCATATTTAAAGTTATCTAACGGCTCTCTGTCCTTCTTCTTCCCGCTGTCTGTCTCTGCCTGAATCTGTCTCCCCCCACCCTCACAGAACCCATAGCGGCTTTTTCTCCTGAAAGTCCAGGTGAGTTCCACTTCCTTTTCATTTGGTCTTGCTTCCTGCCCGTTTCTGCACCAGCTCGGGGTTTCTTGCTTGATACTCTCAACTGCAAAACAAAACAGAACAAATACAAAACAAAAACTAAAACACAGATTCGCCTAGAAGCACTTTTTTCACTCGTGTTGTAAAGGCTGAATCTGCTGGAGCTAATTGGAATAAACCTGCATTGATCACCTCCAACTGCAGCATGTAGACTTAACTAAACTTTTACTAAATAATAGAAAATGCCCAAATGCCTACCAACTTTTATACCAATATTTAAACACAAAAGTCATCTGTTTGTTTTTTAAAACAACAGTTTTATCGGTTTTGGTTGAATCTTGGAAATAACATTAACGTGATCTGGTAGTGTTTACTTTGTGCGCTGGTGATGATTGTCAGCTACTCAAACACCAAATTTTAGCTTATTATCTGTAAAAATAACTAAACTGTGGCCATTTTTGTGTTGTCTGAGTTTGGTTAGCTACTTGAAAAGCTAATCAGTTGTAGATTCATTCAAGGCCAAGTGAAAAGTGTTTTAAAATCACCATTAAATCAGGAGAAGGTAATCAATGGTGCTTGTTTTCAGAGTGTCATATTTTGAAGATTTCACGCTAATTTTAAGTTAATGATAAAAGATTAAAATATTTCCTCTAGTCTATTTGGCTTTTTTGTGATCACTTGAAAGGATTATGAGACTGGTGCCAAATAAAGTGCATGTAAATACAGTGGTTTGCAAAAGTATCCATACCCCTTGAACTTTTCCATATTTTGTCACATTACAACCACAAACATAAATATATTTCACTGGAATTTAATGTGAAAGACCAACAC
>NW_013952597.1:813252-814526 GCF_001266775.1 Austrofundulus limnaeus
TCCAGTGAAATATATTTATGTTTGTGGTTGTAATGTGACAAAATATGGAAAAGTTCAAGGGGTATGAATACTTTTGCAAACCACTGTATAATAGCCTGCGCATGACATGGTTTGTTACATCCCAGTTAATTGTAAAAAAAAGACCTGAAAACAAGAACTTTTGCCAGGATTCTTTGTTTTTATTTACATATTCAAGACAGATGGTTAGGAGTTAGCATTAAGGTTGGATTCAGCAGCGACTTAATGGCATTTGACCTGGTTCTGATTCGGGTAGCTCTCTCCTTTTAAACACCCTGGTTCACTTAGGGATCATCCATAAATTAACAAACCAATAACACTTGAGAAACAAAAAATAAATAAATAAAATAAGAGCTTCATTTTTCACTGGTAAACAATTCAACCCTAACCACTTTCTATGCCTTAATTCAAGGTTGGGCAATCCTGGTCCTCAGGTGCCACTATCCAGCATTTTGTACTTATTTTTCTGCTCCAGCACATCTGATTCTTTCAATAAATCCCTTCTTCTAATTCTGCAGAAGCCTGTTAATCACCCATTCATACAAATCAGGTGTGTAGAGCAGAGAAACAAGTACAACATTCAGGAGTCCTACAGTGTTCTGTCACAGCTAGCCGTGACACTGGTGACATCATCAACCATGGACAGTGACTCCTCCCACATGATCAGCCCACTGCGACACAAAAACACTAAAAACAAGTTGATACAGTTATAAATCAGAGCAAATGGCCACTGGAATATTTGATACAAATATTGAACTAAAAGATAAACCTGAAAACTCATTACCTTAACATTTMATCACATTTGACCTTTTAAAATCTGTTCATTTTGCAAACAGCCAGAACAAACACACAGAGACAACTACATGATCGCTCACCTTTCATGGCGGCAGGCCGCAAAAAGTAGGTTAGCTGTAGTTTAACTTGTCGATCTCAACGGAAACGGGGGGAAAAAACTCCAACTCTGAGCAAGACGAGCTGAATCAAGGCCACAGCGTGGAGTCGGATGTTTGAAAAGAGCTCCATATTTCCAGTTCGAGGCTGTCTGAAGGGATTTAAATAACTGTCTGCCTCATGGAAAAATATTTAGAGCATCCTGCGGGGACTCCGGGAGATTGATGCAAGTGTTTCGACATCTCATAATGCCTCGCAATAAGATTCGAGCTTTGTGGTTTTATTGTGATGCGTGTGCATTTCTTCAGCTTTTGAGTCCCAAACCCTTGACACACACACACACACACACACACACACACACACAC
>NW_013952597.1:814765-835885 GCF_001266775.1 Austrofundulus limnaeus
CACACACACACACACACACACACACACACACACACACACACAAGCACGGTGGCATCCCAAGTGAAAAGCAATCAGACAGAGTGACTGAGCAGCATCGAGCGCGGGGGTATCTCCTCTCTGCCTAATGAGTGTGTGCAGTGTGAAGTAGCAGGATCACGCACCATTTCACTCTGTAATTATGTGACACGGTCCAAAAATCAGGAAGTATTGAGCTCAACGTCCCCAGCTCARTGTGATTTTTCAAACATCAAGTTTGGAACGTACAGTTCTTTCTTTTATTTTTAACACACTCATCTGGGTTTTATCTTAGCTGACTTGAATAAAAGCTTTTTTCAAAGCCACGGATTTAAAAAAAAGAGAGAGTTTGACGCCAGGATAGACGATCTGAGGAGATGGTCTCTGAGGAGACGGCGTTTGGCTTGAGGAGGAGAGGTCTCGGCCAGGAGGCTGACAGATGAGAAGGGAAAATGAAACAAATTACGCAAAAGAGCAGAATAAATTTCAAACTCAGGACAAGTCGAGCTGGCTAGTTAACGAATAGCGATCCAGTATCAGCTCTTTGGATTTGGCACCTCACTGATGCTTGCATGGCTCTGGGGGCTGTTTTGTGACTTCCTGTGCCAGTGTGTAACCGGAAGAGGAGTGTGTCACTGCTTGTTTAAACTAATAGTTTCTGGCTTTCTGTTTCACACCAAGTGATGTCGCTGGAGCTTCAAAACAATTTAACTCCATTAGCATCTGATTGGATCTTGATCAACCATTGGACTGATTTCAAATCAAATCTCTGGATGATCTTGGTGTGAAAGCTTCTCCTCGAACTGCAACCCAAGCCACACGACAGATATGGATGCTTTTTTTWATTGCCTTGGACATGTATTTATTTTTGCAACTGGCATGTTTGGGCATGCTCATATGAGGTGCACGCCTGCTGTTCGTTACCTTAAGCCCCTCCCCCCCAATAAAAGAAGATAGAAATCAGCAAATTATTTTTTTCTTCTGTTTTTCCCGTTGGCCAATCACTRTGTATCTTTCCACCAGGGGGAGGCGTTCCTGTGCCTCCCTTGCCCATCCATTGGTATTACATTATGGCCGCCGGGGGCGCCCTCCTTCTCCTGGCAGTGGCCATCTTGGTCAGGGCACTCTGTTGCTGCCGACAACACCTGGCCACCAAGAAGAGCCAGCTGTCCGTGGCCTACCACAGCTCATCGCAGTGCTTCCAGTACTCAAACTGGGCCACCAGCATGGCCACCCCGGGGGTGGAGCCGGTCCTGACGGTGAGGCTGGACAGCCGGGACAGACACCGCACCCTCTGCTGAAAAGAAGCACAGATGTGGGATGATGTAGTTGGAAGTGTGACTCGAAAAAGACTTCGGTTTACAGCTGCAACAGCAACGATGACACTAAATGGAAGATTTGCAAAGACACATCATGGCCTCTCTCTGCGTCTGTAATGGACGTAGTAGCGTTTGTTTCTCTTTGCTCTTAACATTTACCACTATGCTGCTCCTGATTAGAGGAACGAATCCAGAGTCAAGTTTTTTTTCTGAACAGCTTGATCCAGGCCTMTGAGCTCCGTCTGGCTCCTTGTAACCCCGACAGTCCTCTTGGAATGACCCCAGCATGGACGCACACAAAGACTTGTGTGGTCTGGGGAAGTGAAGGGGGGGTTGGCCGGTTCTACTGCTAGAGCCAGCCAAAACTGCCAAACCGCAAGGCCAAAACAAGACCCGAGAGACACGAGGAGCTCTGCAGCACGCAGGGTGACGAGAGAAGAAAATTGTTAGCTTGAGACGTTGGTCCGAAATGATCTGGCAAAATTTATTAAGTTGTGCYGATACAGAGGGTGCTGCAACAAAGGGAGGGGAAAAGGTGTCCCCATTGTCCTCTGATTTTTAAAGAGCATGTGCACATTTAAAAAACAACAACAGAATGCAAATCCATCATACTTAAAGCCGCGCATTTCAAATGGAGATAAGCAGCTGGTTTGATTGAACGGCTCATCCTCTCCTGATAAAGGCATCAGTCGGTGATGGATGCAGCCGTCCTCACTGCTTAGTGTTTCATCTTGATTCTCTGGTGTAATAAAGCACGTTGTTCCCACTCCCATCTGAGCTGCGTACCACCCACTCCAGTTGTTCCCCTCGCCTTCGAGCTGCCCAGATGAAAGCCACGCCGAGGCCCCACTTGTCGCGTTTTCAGTGCTAATGTGCGCTTGTTGTTTTTAGGGTTGTAAATAGACACAGCTGTCTGCCATCGCCACTTCGCCCTTGATTTATGCTCCTACAAATCCCACAATGCCGCTGGCCCAGCTGGAAGCCACGAGTCAAATGTTTTTGCTGCGTACATGCGCACCCTGATGAAAACCAGAGGAGAGCTCAAGCGATTGATGAGCTTTTTCCCCTTTAAAAGGCAGTAAAATTAGACACTTTGAACCAATATTCAACACATGTAGGATCTAAAGCTGAATCTGTTGTGAAATTTGGTTCTGAAAAAGACAAATTGGCACTGATTCCTCTCTGCATCCACTGCTCCAGGGGTGATAAAAAATCAGATCCGAGCTTAGCTGTTTTGAATGAAATGCAGGTCTTTGCTCTGTCGCCTAATGGGGCATTACCTTCCAGTTCTGTCACAGCTGCACAGAATCTGTCACCTGCAAACCCACAGCTCTGCAGAGTGCACCTGAATTTGTTGTCACAACTGTAAAAAAAAAGATGTCATCTCCCCTTTTTTAATTTTTTGGCACACTCTCACTTTATGCTTTTAAATCAACTTGGACGCCTGACTCGATCCATCTCGACACCATTACACACGGAGCTTCTAATAGTTGTAATTAGTTAATGGACAGATAGCATTTATTAAGGCTGCGGTAAGCACTTTTTCCCCCCTCCCATCTGCTGCACCTCCATCGCCCCCGTTTGCTGCCAACTCCCGTTGCCCTGGAAACAGTATTAATAATGCCATTGGCCATCAAAGACCTCCAGATCTAGACGTGTGCCTTGCCAAGCAGTTACTCCCACTCCTGAATGCTTGCCAAGGGCAGCAAACGCGCACACACACACACACATAAAGACACAAAGTAAAAAGAAAACTCTTACAAAGTACACTTGAGCTTTCGAACTCAAGCAAAGTGCTGCAGCCCATTTCTAGTTTCACCAGTTCCTTAATTTAGTCATTTTTCAGATCAGAAAACACATTTTACAAGCACTACATTTTATTTTTGTTCAAAACAATACTCTTAAACTGATTTACACTATGATGTGAGGGTTTTGTTGCATTTGTATTCACACAGAATGAGCAGTCTTATACAGTCTTTATCTAATGTGATGCCTGTGTGTTTGACAGGAATGCATCTTAATGAAATTTCTCTATGAATAAAGACATATTTTTCTATTATAATATAAATCGTCTTTGTGTTTATCCTCAAACCAGAATGTGTAACTAGTTGTTTATGGATTTTTTAGTTCAAATTGTTGACTCTGCCACACAGAAAGGCCTTGAAGTGGAGCTTTTATTCAACTTTGTAACTTCAATTCCCTGTTTTGATCTAAACCAATGTATCTTGTTCTTTATTTATGCACTAGTTTTCCATCATGTTTCATCACAGTCAACTCTGTAGTTTTTAGTGTAAAGTGGCTCCGTCTCTTGTCAGATTCCTTTATTCTTCCACAGCCGCTCGAAAAAACGGCGCAGCAATTCGACTGATCTCTAAATAACAGGATGAGTTTCAGCACTTCGGACTCGTGATTCGGTGCGACGCCTCTGTGTAAAGTGGTTTGCTGCTAAAGGTCAGCATGTCCTGTGCTTCTCTTTGACAGATAACAGACACAGTAAAGTTGGAGACGGGAGACTCTCCAGCGGCAGAGACCCACAAGGCATAGGTGAGGCATTGCTCCTCCCACTTTTTACAGAAAATCGCAAAGTAGGGGTCTCTGCAGAACGTGTTGTCCTGTGGGCGGAGACGACCCAAATCGTCATTGGCCGCGGTCTTAATGTGGGCAGAGACGTCCCTACTCGTGATTGGCGGAGGTCTTAATGTGGGCGGAGACGTCCCTGCTCGTGATTGGCGGAGGTCTTGCTGTGAGCGGAGACGGCCCTACTCGTGATTGGCGGAGGTGTTGATGTGGGCGGAGATGGCCCAAGAGATGTGATTGGTCAGATTGACGGTGGGGTTTGAGGCTGGAGGCAGCGGGGAATAGTTTGATCGAGTCAGGCAGGAAGTAACATGTTTTTTTAAGATTAATTTTAGTCATAACTTGAGAAAGGAAAGTGCTAGTTGCACGCAATTTGAACGTCATACATGTGAAAGGATGTGTAACAATATGGCTCAGTCAAAACATTCCCAACCAGCCTGTAAAAAAATATTGATTTTTAGCTATCGTTTTACAGGCTGGTTAGGGATGTTTTAACAAACCATATTGTTACACATCCTTTCACGTGTATGACGTTCAAATTTCGTGCAGCTAGCACTTTCCTTTCTCAAGTTATGACTAAAATCAATCTTAAAAAACATGTTGCTTCCTGATTGACTCAATCAAGCTACTCCCCGCTGCCTCCAACCTCCTCAAACCCAACCGTCAATCTGACCAATCATGTCTCTTAGGCCATCTCTGCCCACATCGAAACCTCCACCAATCATGAGTAGGGCCGTCTCCGCCCACAGGACAAAACCTATTGCAGAGACCCCTAACTCGAAAATCGGACTCGCACTCTAATTTACTTGTTTCCTTCCCTTCCCGCCGCAGGTTTGACGTTCCCTGAGTGGAACACGGCTTCCCCGTCGTCCGATCCTCCGGTGACCAGTGTCTCTGAGAAAGACAACTCCTGGCTGTACACCCTGGACCCCATCCTGGTCACCATCATCGTCATGAGCTCGTTGGGCGTCCTGCTGGGCGCGGTCTGCGCGGGCCTCCTCCTGTACTGCACCTGCTCGTACAGCGGCCTGTCGTCACGCTCCTCCACCACTTTGGAGAACTACAACTTCGAACTGTACGACGGCCTCAAGCACAAAGTCAAACTCAACCAACAGCGCTGCTGCACTGAGGCGTGATGGGAGAGGAAAACCTCGCACTATGTTTTTTCGTTTACACCACTTCACTTTAGCGTCTGCTGACTTCCTCGGTGGTGCGGATCACAACGAGATCTCGTCCGGGGGGAGAAAAAATCGGGGGCATCGTCCAGTATTTGACTGAGGATACCTCTACGGACTGCTCCATTGCAGGGATGATAGGCCTCAAATATCAACACATATCAATGACCAATTCCTGGTTCACCAAAAGAGAAATGTCTATAAATGCATCATAGATTTGTCTAGTTTTGAAACTGGATGCTGTAAAGTACACAGACCGAGCCAGACACGTTGTGTTGGAAAGGTGGTAGGTTAGGAACGTCCTTAGAAAGTGTATTTTTTGATCACACGTAAACACAGTGGCCTAGATCTTAGCTCCTTTGTTTGGCCCCTCGACTCTTTTGTTCCATGTTTGACTCGGCCTCAGTTATCCCCTACGTTCCTGACAGTCTGTGGTATTTTTATTCTTCAGCATCCGTAAGGTTTTCGCTCAATCAGTCTCTTTCAGTTTAATGTTTTCTTTCTGACCTGATGGCCATCTGGGCTGGAAGATAAGTTTCTTTTTCTTTTCTTTTCTTTTTGGGAGGTGGGGTGGTTGAAGAAAGTATAAATATTGTGTAGAGGTAGAGAAGTGGGAGCATTTTAAGGCATTATTTTCATGACGAAAAGGCGTTATTGTTAGATTTATTGTTTGACTGTTGTCGCAGGTTCTTGTTGAAGAGAAGGTCGTGTTTACATTGCGGTAAATAGTTAAAGGTCATGGAGCTTTGGACGGTGCAACCTATGGATTGCTGTTTAGAGCAGAGACTGAAACCCTGAAGGAGAAGAAACAAAAGGAGAGTGAAACTGTGATGGACAGAGCACTGAATCCCCCCCTCCTCCACCCGCCTCTCCGACGGGGGGGGGGGGGGGGGACACATTCGCCCTGTGCTTTAAAAGAAAAAAAGACTACAAAACAAACAAATGGGATCAAAACACAACCCAACACAATCGACTGACTGTGTGCCCGGACACACAACAAGCCTTAAACTGTTTGTGGGGGAAATCGCTGCGGGGAAGAAAAAAAAAGATGTTTAACATGAGGACCTAAAAAGCCATGATTGACAGGACCTACCCCATCTTCACCCACTTACACCCACCTCAACCCTTTGGCTAACCGTAGCCTACTTTGGGAGTTTTGGGTTGATTTTAATGTTGGCCCTTGCAGAGCGAGGCAACTTTTTCATTTGGATGTTATTATTTTTATTATTTTGTATTTTTGGTTTTGAAAAGGTTTTCAAACCAGTCAGAAGGGGGTGGGGGGTTGCATGCTCTGAATGGACTTTGTACGCTGTGAGTAGAAGGGAACATGATCATCCAAACACTTCACTTGTACATACGGTTCTATATACAAAACACCAAATGCACCATCTGCATCTCAGACACATTCGAGTATTTGAGCACCCCACACACTGACCACAGCATACCGGATTACGAATGAAACCCCGTGGATTGACATGACATCACCCTCACCACGCTCGCTGTCCTCTCTCCTTTGAGGCCCACATTAACGGACCCCGCTGACCCTCTTCAAAGTGCCTTGGAGCCTCGGGGATCCAGCTTGCCTTTGAAGCCAGTATCATTATTTTGACAAGGACAGCCACAGCGCCCCCTTCTGCCCGGGAGGACCAAAATAACCTAAAACAGACAAACCCCACCCCCTCTTACACACACATACACACACACACACACACACACACACACACACACNCACACACACACACACACACACACACACACACACACACACACACACACACACACACACACATGTATAATTATGTGGGTTTCTTGTAATGAATGGGTAAACGAGTTTCACTGAATTGCCAGACACCAGAGCAGTTTTAAAAGTTTTATTTATAAACAGGAAGTTGGATCTGGATTGACACGTCAGGGGGGCCAGGAGTTCTAAACAGGAGARGAACAGGTTAGTGGCTGGATTAAACAGAAGGACAGATCTTGTATTAAACTGAGCCACTAACCTTTTGAGAGAATGCTTGGTCCTGAGCGAACTCTTGAGTGAYGTGGAAAGTGTCGGGTGGTGTCCAGTGACACTTCCGTGTTTGGAGAGAGACCTCAGTTAGGACTTAGAGGTCCAGGGATGATTCATGGGACAGGCAGGGGTCATACACAGGCAGAATGAGAGCAGAACCAGGTTAGAAGGAGTAGACTTTTCTCGTGGTTGGAGCAGGCGGGCGGTGGTCGTAATCCGGGTGGCAGAAGGCAGAATACTGATGGGGAGTGAGGCAGGAGGCAGAAAGCCAGAGTCCAGGGCGGGGGTCAAAACCTAGAGAGCAGAGTCCAGGACGGTACCATTCAGGAGCAAGACGAGAGGCGAAGAACCAGTGAGGAGAACCAAGGTCGAGACGAGACAGGCAAGACGTAACATGAATGCTGGATAATTACTAGGCAGAACCGTTCATAAATCTGGCACAGGAGCTGTGGATGAGAGGAGCTTAAATACTAGTGAACACAGGTGAGTTGCATGATGTTGATTATGGTTGGCTGAGATGGAAGGGGAGAAAAAATTAGGAGATAATAGACTGTGATAGGACTTGGGCAGGAAACAGACGTGATTCATGACATTTCTTCAAGTGCTAATAGCAGGACCAGGTGCTAAACAAGCTATAGCACTTCTGGTACAAGGTGCTTAACATCATACAGGAAGTTCATGACGGTTCTGCTGGAACAGCCAACTAAATAACTACAACTTTCACATGAAATACAGGGTGAGTCAAAAGGCACAGGACACCTTTTTATTTGTTCCAATTCAATGATTTTTGAGATGGCGACCATGCTCTGGACCTGACRAATAGAACCCCTCACCTGTTACCTCTTGGGGTATTCTGATGTCATTTTGTCCTGTGACTTTTGACTTACCCTGCATTATGAAATATTTAGACTAAAGTAGTTTTAAGTTAGCAGTAAAGCAGTTTGATCTTAACGTCGCTCTGAATTAAACTCTGTGTTCACAATTTTTTTCAGCATAAATGATGACTTTTAGGTGTTTAGGATTCTAAAAATGTTTTCTTGATTTGATATTTTAAAAAACTGTTTATTGCACATTAGGTTTTAATGTAAACAAGCCTGAGTGTGTGTGATGGGAGCTTGCCTCTGACTGACACTCTGCAGGACACTCACAGTATCTTCCATGTCAACACTTCAGTGGAGGTTTTCTCGAGTGTTTCTCAACAAGCCCAGTGGAGCTGAAAGCCAGCAGCAACCAAATGACACTATCTGTTTGCTGTCATGTTTCATCTCATGTTTGATTTTAAAGTGAGTGGCATGTTTAAAAGTTCATTGCTGCTCTCACGCTGTGCTGCCCAGCTCCCAAGTCGAAGTTTCAGCTTGACTACTAAAAACACGACAACAGTGTCTGGGTGCCTCACTTCAGCAGCCAAAACACTCAGGGTAAAATATTTCATTATTCACAATACTGTAACATTACACAACCATTAAATGAATAAATAAATATAAGTGGAATTATTAAGAAAATATTCTTGTTAGGCTTGCAAAAAAACACCAACATTTTTTTTCTTAGAAATTGATAAATACGTTGGATAGAGATGTTCAGTACAATGTGTTCCGTTATTAAAGTTGGCTGCACTTCCTGTTTGAAAAAAAATTAAAAAATAAAAAATATATCATGTTTTGAACAACAGGAAGGCATTAGCATTATTTCAAAAGTGTGCACTAACTGATATAAATTCAAACAAAGTGTTAAAGTTAAAGCTCCTCAAGTCAAATCAACACTTTAACTGGCAGTGGCTCATCTTTTTGACTGAGGTTAAAAAAGGGGTTTTAAATTTAAATACCACAGTGCAGCACTTATAAAAACTATTATAACAATCTAGGCAAAAAACAAGCGTGATTTCCAGCCTCCAGCTTCAGTAACTGTATTCTAGTTTTAGTTATAATTATTTTGATGGCTGAGATGAAAACTTCAGCACATTACTTTTACAGAGACTGAGTTGTGTGTATTTTGAAATGTTCATCTAATGTAATTCCAGCATTCTTTTTCCAGGTGTTTTAGGCATTATGGGGGAATTGTTAAAGGGTTAATTAAATGCATMTTA
The DNA here is from genome assembly GCF_001266775.1 of Austrofundulus limnaeus. Classification (NCBI taxonomy): domain Eukaryota; kingdom Metazoa; phylum Chordata; class Actinopteri; order Cyprinodontiformes; family Rivulidae; genus Austrofundulus; species Austrofundulus limnaeus. Next base: position 823,946 of record NW_013952597.1, read on the forward strand.
AACCACTTAATAGCTTAATACATATTTTAAATCTTGTTGATCAAAGGCTTTTCTTCATATCTTTGAGATCTTTTGGAATGAACACTAGAAGGAACACAAGAGGAATTAACACTGGAAAAAACATTCTTGAGCATCAGGAAAGTGCCGTGGTAACAACACTTCTAAATCACAATGTAAATTTCTGGATGCTGAAACAGAAAGAATATTATCAACACACAAGACAAAGGCATGAATATTAAATACTTGATAATATCACAGCAGGATGAGGTGGTAAACAGGATGTGTTGCTCTGTTTATAGCCCGACAGGGTGATGAATGTGCATCAAAAGAAAAAAGTCACTAAAGCAAAAGAACAATCATACATTTTATTATGTGTTGGATCACGTTTAGGCTTTGCTGCTTTTAACCTCACTCAGGGTTTACAAAGTACTTTACAGTGTTTCTCTTACACACACATACACACACACACACACACACACACACACACACACACACACACACACCTGTTGCGCACTGCTAGGACTGCTGTTGTTGTTTTAAAGGGGTCTTTGTACAGAAATGCTCTTTTTATGATTGTTATTATAATTACTGTTATGCTAATTTAATAAAGGATTTATACCATACTGAAAACGTTTTTTTTTTTGTTTTGTTTTTTTAATTAATTGATTGAGTGATGGGCCATAACCAGACGCCTCCTGTCTAATTACCCGTGAGCTAAACTTTCACTTTTAACTGCACAAAGGAAAGCGCACATGTGCACGTGCTTTCCTGTGTAAACACACACACACACGACTTTGTTGCCAGCACGCTCCTCTCGGCCTCTAATCTCCACATGATGTCCCATTAGTGCGGACCTCTGGTGGCCCTCATTTAGGGAGCCGCAACATCAAAGCTTTGAAGTACCCTGACGTCTCAGACACACACACTCATACAGTACACATGCAATTACTCGGTTTCTCTTTTATAAGGCTTTCTGAGTCTGCCACAAGCGGTTCCATTTACCTACACAAGCTCTCCCGACCTGTTAGCACATAAAGCACATGCCATTCCTTTTTTTTTCCTCCCCCTTCCAACTCCACTGTGTCTTGATGTCTGTAAGACGTCTACATGGAAAGATTGGACCTTCGTGAGGAAATTGGAAGATAAATGAAAGTGTCAAAGTCAGTGTAGCATTTTGTGGCTGAAGTGTGCACCTTTAATGTGTGTTTTCCTCGTGGAAACACAGTCGTCGTAGCTTTTTTTTTTTAGTTACAGCCATGTTAAACACAAGCGTGAGTTGATATTAAATGGAGCCTGTAGCTCATTCGGATCAGAACGTTCGGTGTTGCCGCTGCACAGTGGTGATGGCAGTAGTTGTTAGCGCGCTCCGGTCCATGGCGTAGCAGGCCAATTACTGTTTCTGGGGGAAAAAATAAATAAAAAATACAACCCCAGACAGTCCCCGGTCTGCTGGAGGAGCACGATGCCATCTGCTCGCAGGTTTGATTGATCCCGGCAGAACAGTCACAACCACATCACACGAACGAACGCCGACAGGAAATTACCAAAGGAGCCAGATTGTCATTGTTCCGTACCGCCTCTTGTTTTCACAACCAAATTAATCCCTTTTTTTTGTCTCGCTTCCTCTGTGAGTGTGTGTGTTTCACAAATGTTGTTTTTCTGGGCTTTTTTTATCAGTCTGTAACGCCACTCTGCAGGGGCCCTTTCCTTTAGCCGTCAGATCTGAGACTTTTTTTTTTGTCTCTGAAGCCAAAGGCGGCCTTCAAAGAGAGAGGGGGGAAAAAACGGCGCCCTGTAAGTTGATAGGCCAGACTGCAGTGGGTGTCGGTCTGAGGGTCGCACTACAGGAAGTGACTAAAACACACAGCTAATTAATCTGGGGATTATATAATCGGGATAGAACAGAGGGCAGACAGGCAGAACATTAATCAACACAGTGATTGGGGGGGGCTTTACTTGGGTTTCTAACTCACTTTGTCTTTCCTTGATATTACTGCACACAGACTTCTCAGTGTGCTCCGACACAGCAAGGCCTGGTTCAAACAAAGTACACTGGTTTTAAATCTCATCCTTCACAGTATAACTTTGGACTTGGCCAGGGGCTACAGTTTCAGTCAGAAGTTTATATACACTAATCATGGAGATGAATGGGTAATTCCTGCCTTAACCACAAAAATTTAAAAGATAAGAAAATTACTGTTAAACTGTGATTTTTTTCCCCCATTTTGGTGAACCAGAACCTAACAGTGTTTATATTTTAACAGGCCAAACAGGGCAGCATAAGATTTCAGTCATGCCCATGGGACTGAGTGACAGGTGATAGGCCACGCCCTCTCAGTTCTTCAGCCTGAAAGCCAAACCTTTCAGCCAATGAGAGTGTACGTGAAGTGACGTCCTCTCCACTAGTGTTTGTAGAATGCAACAGAGTATCGGCTAGTATTAGCATTAAATTTATGGACTTTTTACTTTTTTTATTTGTTGCCAGTAATATTTTTGGAATAAAATCCAAAAGTAAAGCATTTGAGGATATAGAAAAACTAATATTTTAACAAAGTGAAAACTGTAGCGTTTGTTTTACTTTAAAGGAAAGGATGAGCTAACAGTGTTAGCATTGTTCACATCAGTGATCTGTTGCCTGAGAAAAGACGTGAACTGAAGGAACTTGTAGATTTAACATTGCAGCGTAGCTTTAGATGACAGAAATCTTTTTTAACACTGGATGAGAYGTTTACAGCGCAGAACTTCATCCAGAATTGGACTGACTTCATTGAAACCAGATTAACTTTTTAATTTTGCTACTCAGAAGAAGTCAAAAATCAGGTTTGCACTTCTCAAAACATATCACGGTTATGTTTTTTATTTCTGGGGTTAAATGTTTGTTTCAATTTAATTGCACTGAGGAGGTTGRTGCAAATCGGTTTTAATAATTACAGTTGACATATTTAACATTTCTTACGATTAGCATGTATTGCAGTGCAACATTTTCTCACCTTGTGCTTTAGGWTTAAGTCACTCTTAATGTTATATGGCAAAGAAAAGGGACAACTGAATGTGACATTTTGGGTCTTCCTGGTAGCACACCTAAATAACTTTAATTTTATAAGAAGTATAACTTGAATCTGGAGGAGTTCAGAAATCTTGCCAAACTTGTGTAATTGTGTAGTTCTCCTTCAAAGATCTTCACTGACCACCTAGAKTGTTAGTCAGTGCTGTCAAACCGAATTAAAAACCTATCTATGATATTATAAAGTTTAAATTTCATGCAGGATTGTTTTGACTGAAAGGCTACAAGACTTGTTTTTCTTGCTCTTTGCTTCTCCTGCAAGGATTTTTCCTTTTTCCAGCTGACATTTGATTTTGGTATTGTTGACAATAAATGTTCAGTCTATCGTGCTGAGTCCTGTGAAGAAGTAATTCAGAAATGTTGCATTTTTTAAAATCCCCTGTCCCCCTCCTCCTCTGCCCTGTCAGTAAGTCTGTAAGAAGAAAACCACCTGGAGACTCAACCCTAAGATGCTTTAAACTCCTTCCAAAGTGCTGTCACAAATCAGAAGCCGTTTCTACACACACACAGAGAGACTGACAACATGCTTACATTTTTACATTTTTACATCATGCATGCACGCACCACCGTCACATACCCTCATCTCAGTGGTCTTCCTGGGAAGGGGGCCCAGAAATTCTTGTAAGGCCTGCCAGAGATTCAAAGCACCTATATGGGTCAGTGGTTGGGGTGAGGTGGGGTTGGCTAGACTGGAACTCTGAGGCAGACCCAGTATGTATAAACACCCAACAGACCATCTCGCTCCTTTCTTTTGGAAATGATCACCGCCCCGTCTCCGGAGGATGCATGAAGGAAATCACTGGAAGCTTCAGAGCTCTAAAGAGAACCAGCAGTCCGGTCACTGCCAGTCAGAACAGAGAACTTGAAAATTAGGACTTGATTTTATTGGCTTTTGACCAAGAAACACACGGCTGATAACTTCAGTTCTTTTTTTTTCTACTTTTACTTTGATATTACTGAAGCAAACTCAGTAGCACTGGATTTAATTTCCCAGAGGCATCGCAGCACACATTTTTTATTTTCTTTATATTTCATCAGCGCGTCTGAGCCGACCGTACTCCATCAAGCTGTTAAAACACTCGAGCACTTGCTCAGAACTGAACTTTTATTGTGGATTCGCAACGTGAACAGTGTCCCTATGTGGCGGGCCACCTGTTCTCACCACTTGAAGCTGGTGTGTTTACAGTCACAGTTGTCCTAACAGGACCAGGAACCTTGTTATCGGGCATAGAGGGGGGCCGCTCGAACCATCTGTTTAGAGTGGCGGTGGTTGGGTTTGAGTGTTGTGTTGACAACCTTGAGCTCAAAAAGAGATGGTTTCTTGATTTAATTGCTTTACATTAAAGCGAACGCTAAACAAAATTGGTGTCAGACTTAAATATCAAATTGAAATTAATCAGCTTTCTTTGCCCAAGGAAATGTTGAATATAAGATCTATTTTAGTATTGGGGTCACCATTGGTATCAGGTCACAATAGTCATTTTATTTTAGTCTCAATTGCCAAAATTATCTGCTGTCTTGTTCTGTGCTTCTACGATAAAGCCTTACTTCCTGTTTTATTTTGAAAGAGTGTCTTTGCCACCTGGTCTCAGTGGCTGATTGCAATCACCTGTTGTTCATCCTGAAGTGTGTACATCTACCATGATCCTTTTTTCTTTGTACTTTCTGCTAGGTACTTGGTTTTGCTGTCCTATTTTAATATTTTTCTGTATTAATTTGAAACAAATTTCCCACATTTGGGTGAAACCCAAACAAAGACACAAATATCATAAGATTACTGTTACTAAAAATCCTTCCTGTATGTCCAAAACTGTGTAATAAGTATAACAGATGCACAAAAAGTGTGTGCTGTAGAAAAATAGTGAAACTACATGATGAAATTAAACAAATTGTTCCAAATACATAGCATTTTCAAATAATTTGTTTTAACACCATATCTTAAATTTTAAAACCTGAAAAGCTGCAAATATAAATATAATTTTTAACAAAAAAAGGAAAGCTTCTCAAGAGGATCAGTAACATAGTAAAATTTATGATAGAAATCTGTTTTATTGTTTAATTCATCCATCATCCATACATCCATCCATCCATCCATCCATCGTCCATCCATCCATCCATCAATCCATCCATCCATCCATYCATYYATCWWYCATCCATCCATCCATCATCCATCCATCCATCATCCATCCATCCATCCATCCATCCATCATCTATCCATCCATTCATCATCCATCATCCATTCATCCATTCATCCATTCATCATCCATCCATCCATTCATCCATCCATCCATCCATCCATCCATCATCCATCCATCCATCGTCCATCCATCCATCCATCCATCCATTCATCATCCATCATCCATTCATCCATTCATCCATTCATCATCCATCCATCCATTCATCCATTCATCATCCATTCATCCATTCATCCATTATCCATCCATCAATCCATCCATCATCCATTCATCCATCCATCATCCATCCATCTATCGTCCATCCATCCATCCATCCATCCATCCATCCATCCATTCATCCATCCATCCATTCTGAAGTTGGGTCTGGCTACAGTGTAGCCTACCACCCTCAGTGTGTGAATGTGTGTGAGTAGAAAAGCGTTCAAAAGTGGAATGCCTGAATAATGTAGAAGGGCCCACTTGGATTTCTTCTCAAAACTTTATTCTTGTCTCAGATTCTAATCAGTTTCACAGCAGTACACACAGCACAGGCCTCAGCGTGGCCTTGAGCTCATATCAGGAAAGCTCAAACAAAGCACAGCAGCCAAATGTCCCAGGCTGCTCTAAACTGGGACTCTGCAAAACTAACAACTTCTCCCCATATCATAATGATTCAACCTTATAACCTCTTCAGGCTCTTCCTGGTTACAGCCTCTGAAGGTGGTAACTTTTACATCAGACACTAGCATAACCAATCTTGTTTATACTACACCCAGAACACACACTGATACACACACACCATCTCTCATTCTGTTTAAACTTAAGGCTGCAATGATCAGAATCTGAAAAAATACATTACTGCATCTAACATTCAGTTAAACATTTACAAAATTTCCTTCATGTGAATGACTAGTGTAAAGCGCTTTAGAGTCCTTGAACTTGTTAAAATACTGGACAAATTCTGGCCATTTACCATCTCTTTCCACAAACACCTCTTCCAGCTCTTCTTGGATGATTCCAAGGTGTGTCTCTATGTGTGTCCCTCACTCTGTGGGCATTGTAAGAGTGAGCTTAAGGTGAATTAAACTTTTCCCACATCTCTCATACGCAAGGTTATGAGGAAACTTTTTCCAAGATATTTCTCATTACTTGTTAATATCTTGACTGTGYGAAGTGAAAAGTGACACAATAAGTGAACGTTCAGACGAGTTCAAGTTGATTCATAAAAGATTATGCAATCACTTATTTACACAAATTGAACAGATCATAAGTTACACTTGACTGTGGTTATTCCTATAACAAACGTCAGAGTTAAATGAGATAAAACCCGCATCCGAATTTCAATTCACATCAACTCAGATTACTCGTATAGAACAGTAAAACATCAGTTCTGAGGTTAACAACCAAACAATTTTACTGGCACTTTTAGCTTAAGTTTTGGCAAATTAAGAACAAGGAAAGGAGGAAAGTAAGATTAGTATGTTACTATGACTTTTACTTTTATTAAAGTGTGGGTCAACCGGAACTGCACGTCTTTTCTAAGCTCAGGTTCCACATGACACGTCACTCCGAACACATCAGCTTTTACCTGATGATGACTTCTTAAGGCACCCTCGGGGTAGGAGCTGGCTCGCCTCCGATCAGTCAGGGAACTGATGTTGGCTCGCTTACTGGTCATTGGCGAACAGGTGTTTTTCCAGGTAGCTTTCATCTTTTTCAGTCAAAGCCAGAAAAATTCAAGCCGTGTCCGGTTCCTCCTTCCAAAATAAAATCTCCCCTTGGGAGTTAAAAACACACTTAGAGGCTCGGCCTCGGGTTGAGACTACCGGCAGGCGTGCCGGGTCCCTGGCTGTGAAGTCTTCCCTAATTAGCTCATGGGATCAGACTTTAAGCCAAACTGAGGTTTCTCCGGAGAKAATCCCAGCTGTCTTCCTAGGTTGGAATCAGGAAGAAGAGTGTGTCGCTCAAAGCCATCCGGGTTAGTAAAAGAAACAGACGAACTTTGGTTCCGCCCTCAGGCTTAGAGATGAGTCAGAGTAGAAAGATAAAGATTTGCCAGCCGGCGCCAGCCCAAGGTTAAAATTCTGTGGTTGTTCAACAACATGATATGATAACCTCTTTTCAGCTTTCTTCTGATAGACTAAGAGAAATCACTGCAAAACATTTATGATGATTAATTAACATTTCTGTTTCATAATCAGTTCCGAACTTTCTGTTAGTCCAGATAAATGAAAGATTTTCTCAGGAAAAATCCACAATTATATTACTGTGTTCACAGTAAAATAAAAACAGTGATTTACATAAAAACATAATGAAAACATTGTAATCAGATGCTCTGTGATTTTTATACCATTATAAATATTTAAGGCACGATAAAAGAAAATAAGTCATTCCACTTTTCCTGTGACAGTCATTATCATGATTTAATGAATGCACAAATATTCTTAGTTAAACAACAAATGAATCACGAACAGAAGAGATTGTTCTGTCCATTATCTGATTAAGAGAACTGAGGGGTTCTCTTCAACGGTTAGAATGACCTGTCRTGGCCTAAATAGAGTTCAGTTTGTGACAGAGTTCCTGTCCTCTTGTCAGGCCTGTCCGAGGCCTGCTTCGAGGCAGTAAATCTTGTTTCTTCACTCGAGGTGACCCCTACAGCGTGATTGTGCAGATCGTCAGCATGCGGCTTCAGCCGTTGTTGTTTTATCGTCCAGTAGACGGACTTACATTTTTCTAAATTTAACAAGTGCCCATATAACCGTGGGTGGCCAATTTTTCTGAAAACTCCTCAACCTGCTCACGTCAGACTGTTTCATCAAGCTCAAAGTTTACACCTCTCCAGGTGGAGCTCCACCTTGGCTCACTCAATCTACGGGCAGCAATCTGCTCAAAATCGCTTGCGCCAAAACTTAGTTTGCCCTGCCAGAAACCACCGTTTAGGTGGATTCAAAAACTGCAGGAACTGGAAATGGAGACACATTTGGCCAAGGCTGAATCACTGCGAAGCTCTTAAAGGCACATCCCGTGGAAAAGGGGCTAAAGTCTCCTGGATCTTTCCCAAGGTCTCCACCCTGCTGGACGTACCCAGGACAGGGGGAGTCCTTATTAGATGCCTTAACCAAGTCCACAAAACACACACACACACAAAAAAAAAAAACACATTTGCCCCACTTTATGGATAATAATTGGACCTAACTGATGAGTAGGTTTTCAGAGGTAACAGTGACCTTATGCAGTATACTGGCGCCCTCAGAACAAAAGCAGTCACTGCTGACCACAGAAACTTTTGATACAACCCCATTTTCAAGACAGATGAAATAACTTTTGTAAAATCACAGCCTTGAACCAAAGAGGGAAAACAGCTAAAAATGTACCTGTCAGTCACAAGTTAAGTAAAAGAAAGCTGTTAGTGGAGCAATCACGCTTGACAGGCTGTCAGGATTTGAGCAGTCTTTGCCAAAACGTCTTAAAGCCTGTGTAATAGTCTGCTCGGTGCTGGCACCTCAGACAATTCTTCTCTCCGAACCTGTCAGATCGTCTCGGCCGGGCTGAGTTGTAAAGCCTGTTATTATTTGAACAAGCGTGTCAATAATGGAATAAAAAGTGAGGAGCTGTGTTTCGTGGAAAGTTGTGATCAGTTGACAATGACAAGAGCTTGATGCGCTCGAGAGCGGCGCGCTCAAAGCCAGGGCAGATTTCAGAAATGAGCAAATAAACAACTGTGTTTGTCTGATTCATGTCACGTTAGACAGAAAATGAGTAAAAATAAGTCAGCTTAACGTCTGTAATGTGCACCGTTACCCCAGTTTAACTGAAAAAAGCCTCACATAACTCTGAATCAGAGATTTTTTTGTTTTCCATTGAGACAGCAATTAACATCTGTTCCAAAATAATTGCCAATTCTCCCCTTCAAAAAAAAAAAGAAAAAAGAAAGAAAAGAGCCTCCCAAGTTTCCTCAGTTTTCTCATAAATCTGCTCATCTGAATCAAATTAACTCCACAAGTAACCAAGCAGTTTTGAGTTAACAGCCGCCATGATCCCTCTTTGAAGTTGGACATTAGACGATGTCAGCAAAGAAGCTGAAGTAAACAAAGAAAAGTAGAATTTAGTTGTTTTTACTCTGAAGTTTCTTACGGGCTGGTTTGTGTTTTAGAAGCTTCTAAATGGAAGAAATGGAGTGTATTAAACAATTGAGCATCTGAGGCCTCGGGTTTAAAACTGAAGCTTAGTGGGTCATTTTGACCCAAGGGCAGCAGGAGAGTTAATATTTCATGGTGCATTTTGCAGTGCTTGCTTTTAATTTTAAGCAATCAAAAAAGAAAACTCCAGAAATTATATTGTTGACTGTGGCTCCACAACATGAACACACAATTAGATTCCTCAGCACCGAATGGATATCCAATAAATAAATACACCTTAATTAAAAAATTGGTACAATTCATCAGATAGATAACATTTMAAGTTATAAAAATGCATCCACTCAGGACAAATACTGTACAATGTGCACAAATGTGAGTGAAGGCAAAGCATCAAGGTCAGTGATTAGTTACGATCATATCTCATTAGGCCTACTCTTTTTAAGTTTTTTTTTTCTTTCCAAGTTTCTGTAAGATTCTTTCAAACCATTTTATCCAAATGGAACTAAAATTAATAGGGACCTATACATTACCAAGAAATCAATTCACATAAATAAACCATTTAGTTGCAAGTGTGCAAAGCGGCCAGCAGGTTCATTCATGACAAACATTGAGTTTAATTAAACAAATTATGGTTAATTTACTGTTGTAGCCTATTTGCTCTAACTGAATCGTGTTAAACTTTACTAAAATAACAAATATTTTGACTATCTCCGGGCTTGCTCATTCATTTATGTGTGCGAGAGCAGATACGAAGGATAAAACTCAGAACCGAAAGATTAAACAATGAATGTTGTAATTGTATTTTATTGGTAAATACGTACATATAATAATGTCAATCAAAATCATGTTAAAAATAAAGTCACAAGTTACATCATTATATTTTTGCAAATAAAAACCTAAAATTACACTTTCTGTTTTAGACCACTTGCTCAACTCTTCAATATTTTACCTCATCTAGTGTTTTCGCTGCCATCAGTCACCCAAAAACACAGTCACTTCCATCTGATATAATAGTGCTGCAGGTTTGTTTATATCAAACAACCTAACAGCTCTTCCCATAATGCTATCTGTGCAGAAAATTATGAAATGGTTTATTGGCGCTCATGGTCACAGCATGCTAGCTAGCACAGTAGTTTCACAATACAGTATATTCTCCATTCATGAGTTTTTGGTTGTTTGACTATCTTTATAAATGTCTGCTTTCTAGTACAACAGTCGGATTCTGGAAGCGAGTATGAAGAAAAATGCAGCATCCGAGTGCTTTCAGCATAAACAAACACGGCTATGAACTTCTGACAACTTCTGATTTTGACAAGAAGGGGTGGAAGACTCGAAGCTGGGAAATGAATGACACAATTTTCATCATGCACCTGCGACAATTAGATCAGATTTCAGCTCTCATTGTCACAGGTGGATGACAAGTTCAAATGTAAACAGTGAACGAAACAAACATGTCAACAATTAAAGCTCAGTAAACAGGCTAATGAAGCTGCTCTGTGTTGCTGTCGGCCGTCATGGAGTCCCTTAATGGTGTACCATGAGGAYGACAGTCATTTCAATCGAATGCTTGCAGTTGGTCACTTCAGCACCATCCATTGGGGTCCCCCTTCAGCTTGGGGTGCTATGCATATTCCTACTTGCCGTAACATATCATACTTGCCGTAACATAACATGTCTTTGCTTGCAGACTACAGTCAGAATACAGGAGGAAGAGCATCCAGTATCGGACACTTCAGTTTGGCTGAAAATATGGGATGTCCTGGCTRTTACAGGACAGTTTGCAACCCTAGAAGAAACGTTTAATTGGCTTGATGAGCTAATAGCTAGCCCGTGCACAGTCAAAGCAGATTGCTTTTGCTGCAGTGTTAAAACACTCCGGTGACAACGATTTCAAAGCACAAACACTATTTTGTAAAGATTTACACCACCATTCATTTTGCAGGTAGCTAGCTGCTAATTTGCAGTGCAACCTGGGCTACTTCTAACAGGAAAACAACCACGCAGTGAGAAACTAAGTTTTATACTGTATTAGTGTTCACAATTCTTTAAAATTATTTTTTTAAAAATAGCAGCAATACATTTTGGTCCTGGTTCTGCTCAGACTAGCCATTAGCTTGTGAACTTGGTCCAAACCAATCTCCGTCTGAACACAGAGGCTGTTGAAAGAGCTATTTACAACAAGTCAGCTAATGTTTGTTTTTTAACCTTTCCACAGACCCCTACTTCAAAAGAGCCCAAGTTTTTCGTTGTGTTTTTCCTTTTCTCTCCTTCAGTTTTCCTGGCTGTATCATGAGAGTGATGAGAGAAATGAAGTGATGAGGCAGAGGGGGAGATTAGAGCCAGTGTCCATGTGGAGCCTCAGAGGAGAGCTCGCTCTCTTTGGTTAATGTGAGACGGCACTCTGCTCAGTGTATACCTTCAGTCTGTTGAGTGGGTTGCTGTTCATGGGGTTATATTTTATTCTGTGTAGGAGGTAGAAAGTGTGTGTGTGTGTGTGTGTGTGTGTGTGTGTGTGTGTGTGTGTGTGTGTGTGTGTGTGTGTGTGTGTGTGTGTGTGTGTGTG
>NW_013952597.1:835921-843080 GCF_001266775.1 Austrofundulus limnaeus
GTGTGTGTGTGTGTGTGTGTGTGTGTGTGTGTGCTGTAATAAGGTGACATCCTTCTCTCTGAGATACTTCTGTATCATAGTGCTCTGAGTAACTGCACCCAGGAGGAAAGCGGATTTTCAGCCTCATTCATCCGTACTGAGCTTCAGCGCAACATCATTCAAACTGCCAACTTAGCAATCTCACCCTCCCTTTTTCTCATGCTACACACACACACACACACACACACACACACAAACACATGCCCTGGCGGTAGATTCATGGGACTTTTGCAAATGGCGTTTTAGAGAGTTATCTCTGCACATTCCTCTCTGCCTTGCATTGTTTCTCACCTGAATTATTATATCACACCTTGAATCTCTCAGCTGCATGGGCTTGAAGCCACTCCACTCCCACAGGCGTTGGCACTCGTGCACAGAAATATTTATGCTGTGATATAGAGGGAAGGCAGTAAAAAAGAAAATAATCCAATAATTGGAGCCATTTTTTTTTCTTTTGCATACGGCAAGGAGTAAGAGGAGCGTTCTCAGCTCGCTTATCTCTCAAACTACAGTTTGAGCCCTTTGAGACGTAACAGCATCAGGCCACTGAGGCACAAGCATGGAGTGGAGTAAACAGATTGTAGAAGAATAAGCAAACTATTCAAATGCCTTTCCTCCCATGACCAGGGCCACACACATACAGAGATGCTGTTTCCAAATGTATATGTATAGAGTGGAGGAAAAAAAGCACAAAACAAAACAAGCAGCCATGTCTGTCAAACACTGCTGCAAATGTCAAATCAATATCCTGTCTTTCCCTTTGACACAGTTTGAACTTGGCACCATCATGGGATTATTTGTAACAGTAATAACCCTCAGAGAACGCGACCTGGGAGTGCACACCACCTGCGTCCTCTCTGAACACACCCTGAGTGGGAAAACAACAAGCATGTGTGTGCTGGTGGGTTGATAATGTTGTTAAAATGTGTGTATTATATGCACGTCTGTACCTGCTGGAGTTATAACTGCATATAGGTTTGTCCTCCTCCCACCTGAACTCGGTCTAAGCCCCTCTCTGTCACCTTTAGTGGTCATAGAAACCACAGCAGGTGCTGAATTAGCATTAAGTTGTACGTTAACCCCAGARAAAATAGTGTCAAAAAGAGAGCAAGTTCAATAGGTCAAACTGTGGTTTCTGCTTTCTTGCAACGTCGCGCCAAGAATGACAAGTGCTCCTGTACTTTGTGTGCCTCATGACGTGCCACCTAGGTTTGTATAGAAAGGAAAAAAAACACACAAGGTTCTGCAAATTATGCGCATGTAAATGAGCTTCTCAGCTACATTTCAGCAGCACTCTACCGCTGTTTGTGTCCAAATGCTTTCAGTTTGCAGAAGAGCAGAATTTAAGCCTCCTTTTTGGATAATCTACTCTAATTCAGGTTGATAAAAATGTTGCACAGAGAGATTTTGARAAACAGGAAACACATTAGTTGTGTATAGCACACAACGTTGTGCATCACGTTATTTATTTATTGTTAAGAGCATGTTTTTTATGGGTGGAAAATGTTTGATAGGCACAACTTTAAAGATGTAAACAAATTTTCAACAKTTTAACATTTTAAAAGTCTAAAGAGCACAATTATTTCACCATTTTACTTAACATTTAATAATGTTGAAAAGCTAGGGTCAAAATAGCTCATCTGTGTTTCATGATTAAAAAACTTATATCTAAAACTGTTTGGGATTTGGCCAATAGATAATCAATAGAATTGGTTATGGTAATTGGCTTTTATAGAAAAAAAATWAAAAATTCAAGATAAAGTCTGTACAGTAGAAACAGATGTTTTAGACCTATAAAAGCATTTCCACATAAAGTAAAGTTAAAGGAGTTTTCAGAATGTCCCAAAATATTTGTTTAGTATTTCAAATTTCTTTCTGTCCTGTATTGAGAATAATGGAAGTRTTTTAAAAAATGAGCACAACAGATGTTCTCACAAAATAGTCACTGGGTTGCAGGTGTCTTAATTTAGTTTGTGTCATTCTAAAACTCTAGAAATCTAKTTTGGCTTTATGTATGCAAACTCCAGGCAAATTTAGGTCATTTAAAAGTTTAAACTTGATGCTCAGTGTGACCACAGATGAGAAATTTCCTGCAATTTTGTCCCCATCAAATATGCAGTATTTCATTAGACTCCGACTCTTAGAGCACATTCACAGTCCARTGAGACACTACCTTAATGATTTCAATTTGTATTAAAAACTTGGAGAACAATGTGTCAGAGTTAATGGAATTAAACCAACTTGTAAATGTCATGGTGAATAGAAGATTTGGACCCAAAATGTAGACAGAGGACTCAAAAAATAGACCTCTTAATTATCAAAGAAAAACAAGCTAAATGTTGTTCTTACATATAGCTGAAGGAAAAATCAATAGGAACATATAGGAGAAAATCATGAGGAAAAACACCAGGACTCAAAATATTAATAAAAGAGAGGCAGATAAATTAAACGAATAAAWCCACAAGTGGAAATCACAGGAGTTACAAAGCTAAAATAATTAATCATAACATAAAAAGACTACAGAAAACTATCAAAAAATGACATTGAAATTTTTAAATGGGTGTTCCACAAGGTTGTGTTTTCGTATCACTAAGGATTCCTGAGACTTGTTCAAATAGTTTTCCAAGAGCAATACATCTGTTAAAGGATTTTAGAGTATTTAACTCAGGGAAAACATAGACAGATATTTAATAAACACCAGCTTTTATGGTTTTAAATTGGTCTCTATGTCTCATTCCATTAATCTAAGATGTGTGATTTTGTATTGATGGTTTTAGATTAATTTTTTTATGCCATCTGATGACTTGGTCTGCAAATTCGCTGTAACAGGAAACACTGTTTTATGCTTTGTCTGTGATTAAAACTTAAAAACAATGCAAAAATTGTCAGAGATTTCAAATTAAATCTTGTCAAAGCCTGACGCAATTTGAAAACACGACACRTAGATGGATGAAATATGAAAATAAAACTTTAGAAGCTGCGATGAGAAACAGTGTGCTCCGAGAAGAAAGTTTACAAAATTTTAAGAAAGAACATCTCTTCAGCTACAAATGGATGGAGCCTTTTCAGCTTGTTTTTCAGGCACCGAGACTTTGAACATTACTCCAGTGAAGCAAAAAGTAGGTTTAGTTAAAGATCAGCAAGATCATAAAGAAAAAAAATCTTCCAAAAAAATAAATAATGCATTAAACATTAAATAAATAAATGCCACCAATTCACAATTTACAGCCAAAAAATCTTTGGAGAGACCTTGTTTTCCTTCTTTCCCAACAGATAAAAGCTGCTCCTACGGATTAAACAATCACTCACAGTGAGTTTAAACAAGAAAAAAGTTCATCAGCAAGACGATGCTTCCAGTTTTCCCACGACCCCAACCCACCCCATTCTGACACCAGTGAGAGTCCTCGTTTCCAGATGCTCTCTGTCATCCTCGTGTCTTTCCTTAAGGAAGTTCTCCCTCTACCCCATCCTACTCCCTTTCCACTCCCATAACCTCACCACAGCTTGAAGGAGAGCAACGCTACCTGCATACAATCAGCACATGCAGATACTGTACACAGGCTCAAAAGCAGACGTGATGGATGGCCCTTCCTCCCTCACTAATGCACAAAAGCATTATCAGTCTCTCTCCAGCTCAAGGGAAAGAGATGCTCTTTTAAAATTGACATTCTGCTCCCTGGCAGCGTCCCCAGCAAGCCATGTGGAAGCGAGCCCGGCTACAGAGCTGCTCATGCAGGGAAAGGTGCCTCCCTTCTTCCTAATCTTCCCTGAGTGGT
Source organism: Austrofundulus limnaeus (assembly GCF_001266775.1). NCBI lineage: Eukaryota > Metazoa > Chordata > Actinopteri > Cyprinodontiformes > Rivulidae > Austrofundulus > Austrofundulus limnaeus. The sequence goes on from NW_013952597.1 coordinate 839,737, forward strand.
GGAATCATAGAGGCACTTCTACTTCATTAAATACTTCTCACTTTGTACTGCATTATTCAAACATGTGAGRGATAAATTACAGTGTTCATTTGTGTCGCTTTGTGGAAAAGAATTGTGCATACAGAGAAGACTCCATTACTGATCACTGTGTTCTAAACAGGATCTAAAACACCAAGCAGTAACAGGTCCAGCATCTTGTGCATCTAATTTTAGATTTATATCAAAGTCTGAAATTTTTAGGGGGGTGGGGTGGGGTTATTTTGCAAGGAGTGAACTAATATTTTACATCTGTTTTTCAATAGCGATAACCTTTACTCTCTGCATTTTTCAAGGATTTTTGGTCACAATTAGTTATTTGGTTGGTGGGGTTTTTTTGCAACCTTTAATATTTTTACAAAAAAAGAATAAAGCCAACAAATCTCATAGAAGTGATGCAAATGCTTGTAATGAAGCCTGGGAAGGAAACTAAGCACGTTTGGGACAAACTGGGGGCTCGTCCAGGATTGGAACTTAACCATTTGGGATTAACCTATGTAAAACAGGTTTTATTTAGAGATCCCAGTCTTTTGGGGACCCAAAAGTCCAATTTTTTCAGATTTGAGTGTTTCTTTTAATTTACTTTACCAAAACACAGTCAAATCTATTTTTTTCATTCAATCATTAATCCATTTGTCATTCTTGTTTTATCCTCCTCAGTGCTGTGAAGCGGCTGTATTCTAATGATTATACAAGTGACTCAATAGAAAGTAAGTGGACTGTGTTCATCAATCACTCTGGTGACAATTTTTATGCCAGTTCCGAGACGCAAAACCCAAAAGCTTTGGCTTCTAAGCCACTTGTTGGGGACCATGAGAACATGTTAAGTCAACCACGTCTGCAGCTTTCAGCTCAGGGTTGGCTGTTCAGATCATAGAAGTTCCAYAGTTGTACAAAGAACACCCATCTCTCTCTTCAAGAACAAAAGCTTAAAGTCWGATGAGCAAATATATTARGTSTGCACCTAACAATTATTTTGATAGTCGGCCAATCTGTGAATTATTAAAAAAAAAAAAACTATTAATTGGTTTGTCATTTTTATTTCTGTCACAATGTACATACTGTAYGCTTCCTGAAACTTACGCACTTGGAGAGACCGTAACCATGCCTGCAGCGTGTTAACGTTTTAGGTGTTCATTTTTCACTGCCGCCTTGCTGCCATGGACTGACCGAGTCTGGATTTTACTTTCTTTGGTCGATTTTTTTGTAAAATGTAGCCAGCCTTTGAAAGTGTGTGTATTTTTTATTTTTTTTTTGCCTCTTTGATGTGTTCATCTTTTCATTCCACCATTATTATCACTCTTTGATGGGCTCGCTMCATATTCTTTAGTAGTTTGCAGGCCGGCACTTCTTCATTAGTAAAGAATGCAACCACAGACAATAGAAGGGATTCAGTTTGTGTATTTTATTGCAGTTACAAATGAACATTTACGTGGTTAAATAATACAGGTAGTCGATAATAAAATTCCCTGTTGACTAATTTTTATAGTTGACGTAATCGATTATTTTGACTAATCGGTGAAGTACAAAAAGGCATCACCAAAGGTAGCTGGACTCATAGTGGCAGATGGAAATCTTTTAGCTTATCAACAACCCTTCTGTCCAAACTTCAAAAGTCTTAGGCGGGTTGGGGGTGGGTAGGTTGTGATGTATCAGCTTTGGCATCTCCCCCAGCTGCAGTGAAATGGTCATGTGCAAATCAGTTCAGATGTTTATTAATTTATCACATGCCATGACCTTTATGATGTGGAAGGTTCTGTTGGGAGGGCATGGTGCCCTCTATGGATAGTGGTAAGAAAAACACTGCACTGGTCAGAGACAATCCAACTAAAACTTCCTCTTGCAATTTTGGAATTTTATTTTTACTTCTGGTTGTTTCATTTTCAGTTAGTATGGAAGTGGCTTTCAAGGCAAGACGCAATGTGAAAAAGTGTGCTTTGTGAAAGAACAACTTGTGCAAGAGGCGAGCAAAGCTCGTCTTTCCTCTCTGAGTGGTTCTCGTTCATCTCAAACAGGTTGGGATTTAAATCAGGTGATCTCGCCATCGAGAGACTACAAATGAATATTTATTTTCATCAAAGCATCTTACAAAAATCATTAGCACGAGCAATGTGATCAGCGGCAGCAGAAGCTAACGAGTAATTACCACTGAAAGGTCTGAACGTAAAACGGGCCACTTCATCATCCACAGAAGAAAACCTGACATTTGATAATTCTGGGTTGCTCTTCTTGCAGCGTGTGGAGGTTGGCCACTTGAAGGTAAAGAGACCTCAAGAGGCAGTGGGCTGAGAGSCAGACAAGTTTTCTGCTTGTGAAAGTGGATTTTCCTCTGTTGGAGGGTGGAAAGGTGATGCTGCTTAAACTGTGGATGCTGCAAAAGTTCATTGTAGTTTCAGAAAATGGTGATACGGGTTAGAAAAGAACACTACCATGCATTTCTGTTCAACGAATAACTGTTTTCATCTTCAAGCTTTAATAAAGAAACAAGTTATTTTGATRTAAAAATATTTTATATAAGTAAATCTTCTTACAATTTCTTGCTGTAGGAGATTTAGTGTTTTCAGTCAGCTGCAACTCTTTATCTGGATTTCACATAATTTTCACCAAAGTCTACTGTAGCTGTGTCTTTTCAGTTCAGCAGTAAGATAACTGAATGAAGCCACAAGTATCTCTTTTTGACACCATTCCCTCCGATATTCTTTTTCAAGCCTTGAAATTACAACTTTAATTTCTCGCCTGCAGCAGTGGCAATTATCTTTTTTTTGTGCAGGTTTCTTCACAGGAGCCTACAAAAAACTCGAACCAGAACACGACATAGCTGCTTCCAGTTCTCTGAAATGAAGATGGTGGTTTTTTTTTTCTTAATCAACAGAACCCCTGATGTCACGAAGCAGCAGTGGTCACGTTATTGCTTCTGTGACTCCATTGTTCGGGTTGTGGAATTGGCAAAAGTTGAATTAAAATATTTGGAGGTCACATGCATCAACCTTCTGACATTTACAGCGGGTTGTTAAAGAGCCACGAGGAGCTGGTTTCAGTCATGAAAAGACTTCATCACTGGCAGTGGTGCTGACACCTTCCAAACATACACACACGTGCACACATGTGTTTGTGTGCCCACGTTCTTACTACTTGGTGGGGACGATTTTTCAGGAAAATGCAGCCTTGTGGGGACCGAATGCTCCTTGTGGGTACCAAAGCCTGGTCCCCACGACTTCAGATGCTGATTTTGGGTGGTGGGATTAGGTTTAGGACCAAGGTGTGAGATTAGTTTTAGGGTCAATGATCATGGTTAGGATGTAAAATTT
>NW_013952597.1:843185-846507 GCF_001266775.1 Austrofundulus limnaeus
GTGTGTGTGTGTGTGTGTGTGTGTGTGTGGACGGGTGGGTATTCTCTACGTTGTGGGATACGTTTTTTTTTGGCATACACACCTGCTTGTGGGAACCTAATGTTACTTATGGAGACCTGACTGGTACTTCCGGGGACCTGAATCTAGTCCCCATGAGGGGAAACGCTGTTGGTGGGCCGTGGGTTAAGTTTAGGGCTAAAGTGTGAATTGAGTTTAGGTTAGTTTTAAGGTCAGCTACATGCCTGTGAKGTTAGYCTYAGGGTTTGTGGTCAGGGTTAGGCTGTAGAAATATAATGAATGTCAATGCCAAGTCCCCATAAAGATAGTTGAACCAGACCACACACACACACACACACACACACACACATCTACAAACCTGTGACTGTCACAGAAAAGAACCTGGCACAATTCTGTTTCTTCATTTACTGAAGCTGAATGTTGTTAAAATGACTAATTACATCTAACGTGGCTTATAGCTTCAAGTGAAGAAAAAGTTTAATTTTGATTTGTTTAACGAGCGAACAGAGAACTGTRCCAATCTGAGATCGAAGAGGATTTCTGTCCTAAAACATCTACAGTCTCAAAAAAATCATTGTCGTTAATGTTAACACTATTTTATAAGCCTTTATATATATTCCTGTCAGTTTTAAATTACACRGTTATTTACTCAGATTATTATAGTTATTTTTCAGACGCTAACAGCAGCTAGCTATGGACTTTAATCCAGTCTGGTCCTGATGAGAACATCATGATATTTCTAAGAGAGATGATGTTTATGAACAATCAGAATCATTTGCCTCTTGGAGGAGTTTAGGTATCTGGGTGTCTTTTTCACGSGTGATGGATCGATGGATCGGGGTCTCATCCTCCGTAATGAGGGTGTTGCTTTGAGAGGGGGGTCTCTGCAGTCTGAAAGTATAGTTTCTTGTTTTGTGGGAGGAGTTGGCCCAAGACGTGATTGGTCAGATTGATGGTGGGGTTTGAAGAAGTTGGGGGCAGCGGGGAGTAGCTTGGCCGAGTTGGGCAGGAAGCAACATGTTTTTTAAATATAGAGATTAATTTTAGTCATAATTTGAGACAGGAAGGTGCTTGTCGCATGAAATTTGAAGTCAATAAATTATGTTTACATGTTCACAATCATTGTCATTGTTCTGTTTTAAACTGTACATAGACAGTCAATACATCATATTATTTTACTACTACTATTACTTCCTTTTTTAAGTTGCCCCACAAGACAAGTCAATTCGATCAATGATGGTTAAGGCAAACTTTGCCCACACACCAACTCCACCAATCAGGATTAGGGTCAATTACGCCCACATCAAGACCTCTGCCAATCATGGGTAAGGCCATTTCTGCCCACAGGACATGCACTGCAGAGACCCCTACTTCATTGCTTCAGTCATTCGGTGCAGAAAGAGTTGATTTGAAAGGTGAAGCTCTCGATTTACTTGTCTGTCTACGTTATAACCCTCACCTGTGGTCATGAGGCGTGGATCATGACCAGAAGAACAAGATCCTGGATACAAGCAGCTGAAATGAGCTTCCTTCGTAGGGTGGCCGGGCTCAGCCTTAGAGACAGGGTGAGGAGCTCCGTCATCTGGTGGGAGCTTGGAGTAGAGCTGCTCCTCCACATTGAAAGGAGTYAGTTGAGGTGGTTCATCTGATCAGGATGCCTCCTGGACGCCTCCCTTTAGAGGTGTTCCAGGCACGTCCTACTGGTAGGAGGCTCTGGGGAAGACCCAGGACTCWCTGGAGGGAGAGAAACCCAAACATCCCTCTATCCCAGACACACTTTCCAGCTCGACGAGCTGGAAAGTGTGTCTGGGATAGAGGGATGTTCGGGTTTCTCTCATGGACCTGTTGCCTCCACAGCCTGACTATGGATAAGAGGTAAAAGATGGAGTTGCATACAAACACACAGGGTCCCCCTTTGCTGTTCCACTGAAGCAAAGAACAGGCAAAGYAATGGGGTACGGCCCTGAGTTGTGCCTCAGTCAATCAATCAGCTTTAGTTGTACCTGCAGGTAGATTTGATTACAGATGACAGCATGATTAAAAAGTAGCCAGGTGCTCAATACATGACAACCTGTTCAAAACTGAACCCGTCCACAACATCCAGCTCCCCTCAAAGAGCCAAAATCCCAACTCTATATTTCTACCAGGATAATGTAAAGTTACAAGCATTCACAATTGTTTTTTAAGATGTCTTCAGCATTTATTTACTACAAAACTTTCAACTGTGAGAGTTGAGTTAAAACAGCAGCAATTCACACTGGTCTTTGACCAGCTCAGACAAGCCATTAGCTCATCTGTTCTTTCAGAATTAAACGTCAAACTAAGGTCATTGTTTGCATAATTTCCCCCAAAAAAATTTAATGTCAATGTCAATGTCAATTTTATTTATATAGCACATAAAAACAACAGAAGTTGGCCAAAGTGTTAAGCCAAATGAATAAAACAATTGAGCAACACATAAATATAGACAGTAAAATCAATTTAAAAAAACAGAAAAACGTTAAAAACATTATCATTAAAAGAATCTCAAACTCTACCAGAATGAAAGGCCAGGGAGTAAAAGTGAGTTTTAAGTAGAGATTTAAAAGTCTCAGCAGTTCGTGTGCTAAGAGGTAAACCTCTAGGTACGGTTGTTTTACTTCTTTTTATGTGACTATAGTCAGGACAGAGATGCTTCTAGGTTTGCAAAAAGCACATTTATTCTTTTGTATCAAGTCTATCATTTTGTCTGCTGGAGCTGTTCTCATTTAAAGCTCACTGTAATTTTACTGCTCACCATAAAGCCKTGTGCAGTAGTGCGTGTCTGCCCTGAGGTCTGAGCAAATGAAAGACCCAAGGACCAGTTTCATTAAGTTTTTGTTAATCTGCATAATATTTCTCACAGGAGGCGACATATTTATAACCCTAATGGTAAAAAGTTGAAGAAGAGCAGCTCCAGATGTCAAGCCTTTACTGGTTTTAACTGTGCAAGGGTGCTGGTTTGGCRTCCACGTGTGAGAAAAGTACTTTTAGTTTTTAAGTTCATTGTACCCGCAGTGTGTAGACAGTTTAGTTCAGCACCTCTAACAACACCTCTTTGTCTCCTTATCTGTGATAGAATCCTTTATACAGTGTTGCCACAGAGGCTCAGACTGGTTTCTTTAAACACGTTATCTTGAACACGCTGTGTCTTTTTCCCACTTTTGTTCTTCTTCTGCTACTTTCAGCTTCTGAGGCCTCTCCACCTCCGTCACCTCAGCCTGTGTGTGTGTGTGTGTGTGTGTGTGGGGGAGGGGAGAGAGAGGGGGTGAGCCTTCCCAGTGCT
>NW_013952597.1:846517-851070 GCF_001266775.1 Austrofundulus limnaeus
AGATCCTTACTTATTGTACATCTTTTGTACTTATCTGCGTGTGTGTGTGTGTGTGTGTGTGTGTGTGTGTGTGTGTGTGTGTGTGTGTGTGTGTGTGTGTCGGACTGCAGCGAGGGTTCACTTCAGTCGCAGCGGAGAGAGAACCTTTGTGTTTGTCAAGAGCGAGTCGACAGCAGATCTTGTCTCCGGTGCTGTTTTTTTTTCCACAGTAGGACAGGTGGTTGAATTAATGTTGATGGGCTGGAAGGGTCGGACAGTACTGTGAGCCAAACTGAAGGTATTGCTTCACGCAGAGATGGAAAATATTACTTGAGTGTAGTTTTGTGGAATGGTAACAAACAATTAAGGTCTTATTTGTTGTAGATAGCTCYTTGAATGAACTCGGTTTGGAGAAATAAAAGTTGCAGTTTGACTGGATTGACGAGCTAACGGCTAAGATCAAAAACAGATCGCTGTTGTCCTGAAACAGCTCAAATCTCAACATTTTCCAAAGCTKTTCATGTGTACAGTATTTTACTCATATTTACATGACTGTCATTTTCACATCACATGGTTGTTCTGGCAGAAATTTGATGACATTCCTGCTGGAGGTGCCTCAGGCTTTAAAAAGGCTACATTCTCCGGCTTTTTCCAGTGGATGCAAACCCAAAAAGGTGATTTTTACTCACTGTAAAAGATATTKTCAGTCACTTTGGCTGTTTCAGTGGGCAAACAGCTACTTCATGCTACTTTAAAGTAAACAGATTGTTGTTATTGTGTATATGGAAAACAGGACCCCTGTTAATACATTTAAATAATTTCCTAAGAGGCACTGTGGAAATGTGTCCTGACTGTTTTTTTATAATCCAAATAACTGCAGTTATTTGGATTATGCCCTWACTTTAACTCAACCCCAGCTTGTCATCTTCTACCTTAACCATACCCTATCCTCTAAYCTTTAATGCAATGTACAGATGGTACAGATAGCTGCTAATGCTAGTGTCCATTTCCAGCTGTTGTCGGTGAAGGTTAAGGTCAGGATAGAGTTGAGGTTGCACATAATACAATGGTTAATGCGTCCTTAAAATATGAATTAGTGAACAGSTTTCAACTATTCTTTTGTTTAGTTTATTCACAAGATTACAGTCAGGACACTTTTCCACAGTGCCTCKTAGGAAATTATTTAAATGTATTAACAGGGGTCCTGTTTTCCAYATACACAATAACAACAATCTGTTTACTTTRAAGTAGCATGAAGTAGCTGTTTGCCCACTGAAACAGCCAAAGTGACTGAAAATATCTGCAATACAACATTCATGGAGGAAGAGCTTTTTGGGATGGGGAAGTCCAACAGTTTTGGTTTATTAGTGCAGAGGTGTAAACTCAGTTTCTGCAGTTTCATACAGTTCAGGATAACCATTTTATGTTTGATTTCACTACAAAGAGTCTCAATCTATATTTGGGAGACCATTTAGCTGTTGTCAGCTCACACAGGCAACATGGAGAGAAACTCTGACATCCTTCTCTCCAGCGGTGGTTTCTCGCTCCCTTCAGTGAGTTCTGGGTCTTACCCAGAGGATTGTACCAGTGAGACATGCCTGAAACCCTCCAAAGGGAGGCGTCCAGGAGGTAGCAGTCGCCCCTGAAATTCCTCAAAAGMCTTTCGATATTTTTAAATTTTTTGTAAGGGTGTCAAGCAAAAAGTAAGAACCGGATGTTAGCTCCTTCTCTGGTTTAATTTTTAAAAAGGCCCCAGTAGCATCTGGAAACGGTTAAAGGCAGAAACCGCACCGTTTTTGCCCACCGGTGGAACACACTGTTAAGGAACCACCTCAACTGACTCCTTTCGATGTGGAGGAGCAGCGGCTCTACTTTGAGCTCCCCCTGGATGACCCTAAGACCGAGCCCGGCCACCCTTTGAAGGAAGCTCATTTCAGCTGCTTATATCCAGGACCTCACGACCACAGGTGAGGGTTGGAACATAGACGGAGCAGTAAATTGAGAAATTTGGCTTTCGACTCAACTCTTCCTTCATCACAACCGACCCGAAGCAACGCCCTCATTACTGAGGATGTGACCCTGATCTGTCGATCCATCTCCTGCAGATACTTGAACTCCTCCACCTGAGGCACGGATATTGAAAATGTGATTGAATGCACATACTGTATTGCATGCTAAAAGTTTTAAGCCACTCATAACTTTATTATATTTTGCTTCCAGGAAGCCAGACTTTCTTGTAGTCTCTTAACAAGGTCCTGATCAGTAATTCTTTAAGCCTAATGAAGGTTTTTTTTGTAAGTAATCTTGTGACTTTGGCTTTTGTTTTTCACAATTTTTCAGTTTAGTTCTTGAAACTGACCGTGGCAGCAGATCTTAAAGCGAACAAGTGGAGGACATGCGTCAGGTCTAACAAACTATCTCCAGCAGATAATCTGGAATTCAAAAACATCTGACACAGGAGCTGAGATGCTCCATCCTTCAGCTGGAGTTTTAAAGGCAGAAGCGGTCGTCTGAGCTCTCAGAGCCGCGTCTTTCAGTGAAAACTCCATTCAGCAGAATCGAAAGCTCCATCGATCGCCCTCAGCACTAATAAGATTGGATGTAGCACTCCTAACGCCACCAATATTCCTTTTCTCACTAAATCAACGGCTCAGATCGGCACATCCATCCATCTTCTCTTCCCCCCGCTGCCCACCTCTCGTCGTCCATATGTGTCAGGCAGCTTCAGGCAAACAAAGGAAGGAGAATGAGACACACCTAAAGGACTTACAGGGGCCTCGGCCAAYGCTGGAAGCGAAGGGCTCCACAAAAGGGGAGACAGATGAGGTTTGTGATGGGCAGGCCGTCACATCCAGAGACGGACAAAAGAGCAGGGTGACGAGCGGCCGGGTGGACAGAGGGTCCATTTCCACTCTCACAAAGGAACCGGGGAGATGAAGCAGATTAGCAGCTCTTTATTCCCTTTGTGAAGGCTCTAAATGATAAGATTTAGCTCCTTTTTTACTTCCTCGCCTGTGTTTTGTGTGTGAGCCCACACAACACATCACAAGCTCTTTCATTTCTTCTTCGTTACACTCAACATCAGGATATTTTTTTTCCCTCATATACCGACAAATAAATCCACTTTTTCTGAAGAGTAATTTATTCATCCTCAGAGAGAGGACAGATTTGACAGGTGGCTTTTGAGTCTCTTCTCCTCTTCTTCCTAAACCCTGAATTTACAGTTTGAATGGAAAGGCGCTTAGCTTAAAACCCTCTCATCACCACGAGATGATGTTTCTTTTATTTATTTATTTACTTTTTATTTTTTTATGAGTCCCTGAGTTGAAAATTACCCCCTTTAATGGAAGCGATGCACTGTTGCTACTGGACAACATCATCAGTCAGTCAGGGGCTTTTATGGAGCTGTCACATGTTATTAATAAGCTGTGATTGTGGGACACATCTAAGAGCTGTTTTTCCTTTTCCACCTGCATAGTTTTGCTCATAAAGATTTTATTGAAACAACAACAAAAGCAGTGAGAGTTCACAACTTTTCTAAATGTATGTTTGTATTTGRTGCCATCTAGAGGCCATTTTGCAACATTGCAATCAAAAGATTGCAATGTTGACTGATGATGTTGTCCAGTAGCAAGTACAGTGCATCTCTTCCATTAAAGGGGGTAATTTTCAACTCAGGGACTCACAAAAAAAAAAAAATCATCTCATGGTGATGAGAGGGTTTTATAGATAAGCACCTTTCCATTCAAACTGTAAATTCAGGGTTTAGGAAGAAGAGGAAAAGAGACTCAGAAGCCACCTGTCAAATCTGTCCTCTAAGACTACAGTGTTTTTAAAGCTACTATTATAAAAGCTGGATTASTCTAGATTAGATCATTTGAAGCCAGTGTATTATGTGGTGTGGTAATAATAAGTCTGTAAAGAAACGTCAGACATTACTGAGTTTTATTGTTGCTGTTTTTTCTTTTAATTGTCGTCCCAGACTTGCATTCAGTTTATTTCAGTTTTAACACCTGGTGCCTGAACATGATAGGTGGGCAGTAATGTTTTTACACATGTACGCATGTGTTGGTGTGTCTGTCTGTTTTCAAATTTAGCGGTTGAGTGACTAGTTGTAAAGTAACAAAGTACAAATGATTTGTTACTTTACTTAAGTATAAATTTTGGTTATCTGTACTTTATTTGAGTAATTATTTTTCAAWTTTTCAATCAACCTTTTGCATCTACTCCTACTTTCTACTACTTACATTTAAAAAATGTAAGAAATAGAAATTTGTTGCTCCTGTTTTATTTTGACTTGTTTTCACTCCAGTTTGTGGTTGTTAAAAAAACAAATTCAGATAAATTGCGCCTTCTGAATAGAGTGAATTTAATATATATGTAGCCGAAGGTTTTCAACATTAACATTTTGATATAACATTAATATCATTATGATTGACAGAAAAATGTTTTTAATGAGGTCACCTCCTAATGAATGTCATTTTGAGAAATCTAACCGCCCACTTCCAATTAATACTTTTATTTTTAACACTTAAGTACATTTTATATTAGAAATTTACATTTGATACTTAAGT
>NW_013952597.1:851350-853570 GCF_001266775.1 Austrofundulus limnaeus
TTTTTGCAGCAGCCAGGATGAAGTCGGTGGATGAGGATGATTCACTGTGGCAACATTCAAGGAGAGAACAACCGAAAAATGATGACTTATCCTAGTAAAATTTACTTACATATACTTCTATAAGTGTTTCATCTTAATATGTTCCTTTGCAATGTCTGTATAGCTTGTGCTTTTGTCTTGACATTTCTTTTTTTTTTTTTTTTTTTTTCATTTTAAATATTTACTTCACGTCAGTTCCTGGTTTGGCCACTTGGGGGCGCCGACGTTCAACCTGCGCAGCCCACGTTGCGTAAGCGTCGATTGCCGAGTCATGGATCGCTGTTTTCACGTCACAAGGACACCGGTTTTGGGGAGCGGAGGCGGGCACAATTGCTGGGAGGGAAACAAATGAACGATATGCAGAAACTTACATTTTAGCTTGTTCTGCTTATAAGGCGGCGGTTCGAGTCAAAGAAGTGGTGACGAAAAGTCGGGTCGCCTAGCTTGAGTGGAGCGATTCCATTTGAACGAGAGCCTTCTTCACCTGCAAAGGTAACCACACAGCACAGCCGCTTTATGTCTTTAAGAAACATGCTAACAGTGATAWATGTTTGTGTTTTAGTGTTAAGAGAATTTACGTTTCGTGCTCGGTTCCAGCAGCAAAATATCGTTCAGTTATCTGTAACAGTCAGGGTTTTTACTGTTTTAAAAKCTTTGTTAAAGGATATCACTTAGTCTTTTAAACATGTACAAGGCTGTTCAAAAAWTTAAAACAACGTGTCTTCTAAAATTTTGAAGTGCTGTTTATCTGCTTTAGATAACCTTCTTTAAGGTGTTTTTCTTATGTATTTCACTTTGTCCATTGTAAGAGCAAAYTGCTAAAGTGCTGTGTCATGGTCACCTGTAAGGACTGAGCATGACACAGCAAGAATTGAGCATGACACAGCATGTTGTGAAACTTTGACAAAGCTTCTGAAAGCCCGAAGAGATGTTGATCAAGACCTCTTTAAAATATTACTAGAAAGTCTGAGTCTTTGGGAGGATGTAAACAAGTCGTTTGTGTTGTGACTGAATGTGAAGCTGCTTCTGATCAAGCTGTTCCTCAGCTGCAGCCATGCTCATCCAGAGCTACTGTGAGGTGAACACCTCCTTCTCCCATACCTGGCTGGATGGGGGCCTCTCCCCCTGCTTCTACTTCACCCTGGTCCCCACCATCCTGCTCAGCATCTCCTTCCTCCTCGGCACCCTCCACTGCGTCTTCTACCAGAAGTTCGGCACGGTGATGGAGCCCAAGTTCATCCCACGCTCCCGCCTCTACGGTTTCCAGCTGGCCCTCACCGTCCTCCTCCTGCTCCAGTTTCTGGCTGGGATGGTCTGGCAGGCTGTCGGCGCAGGAGAGCTCCCGGGCTACGTGGTGCTGTACGGCTGCTTCTCCACTCTGGGGTGGGCCTGGGCCTTGGCCCTGCTCAGGGTGGAGAGGCGGAGGGTCCTCTTGATGGACCGGACCAGGGGACACAGTGCTGTCCTGTTGGTGTTCTGGGCCGTGGCTTTCTCAGCGGAGAACTTGGCCTTCATCTCCTGGTCCAGTCCTCACTGGTGGTGGGGGCTGGAGAACAACCAGCAGCAGGTGAGGAAAAACTACATTTTTAATCATTGTTTTGAGGGGGAAAATAAAAAAATTGTAAATCTGGTGAGTCATAACGCTGGATTTATATCAATTTTTGTCAACCTGGTTTAAACCCCTCAGTAACATGACAACATCAGCAATAATCAGCTTCTATTGTTTATGGTTGGTTTGARGTTTTCTTCCTCAAAAGTTAATCCAAGACTGTCATAAAGCAGCTTTTATTGTCTCTAATAGACCAAAGGTTAGTTTGTCAACACTGTGTGTTGTGAGCCACTCCCCATTAAGCTATGCCTTGAAAGKAACCAGACAAGAGCACAAAATATTATTTTTTGCTGAGTCATTTGCTGATCAGTCTATACACCGCTTGCAGATGTTTTAGGAGAATTCTTAGTGCTCTGTTGCTGAGTCAGAGGAAGGAAATACATTTTGACTAAAGACTCCAAGCATGACATCATTTTATTATGTTTTTGTTTCTCTGTTTGACAAGATTTTTTGTTATTTCAAAGGTGACATTTTAATTGGTTATAAAGCAATCGGTGAGGTTGTTTACAGTTACTCCATAGGGTTGGGCATAATCGTATCGTGTGTGATTAATCATCAGAAAAACATTAATC
>NW_013952597.1:854747-857573 GCF_001266775.1 Austrofundulus limnaeus
CCTATTGATTATCCTGTTGATTATCCTGTTGATTAATTGAGTGATCGCATTAAAACAAATTGTCAGTTTCTGCAATAACTACTTAGGCTTATTTTCTGATTAATACAATTATTTAATTTTATGATGCTGCAATTAAAGTAAAACTACTGTACCAGTTGTATTTAATTTCTGCATTTTAAGTTCAATTGTTTGTTTGTGTGTGAGGTTTGAGGAGGCATTCATTAAAAGCACTCTGTCATTGAATCATTTTTAACCATCACAGAAAAATCTAAATGCTGTAAATTTATTTTTGTTTATTGGAAATCAGAATGTGATTTTTTTTTATGCTATAAATTGGGTAAGATTATAGGCCTGGTAGCTGCTATGATCAGTCAGTGGAAATATCATTAGCCAAAATATACCTGCTGGTACGTCTGTAGCATGGCAGATCATCACAGATTTAGGTAAACATATTTTGCAACAAGAACAAAAACGATGCCTATTGTTAACGTTGGAGTGTTTGTTGTACAGTGGATGTTTTCTGTTCCAGTGCTGAACACATTGAGGACATGCAGCATGTGCACTGCTGTGTTGTCTTTTCTGTTTAGTTTAAAATGTTCCCACACTTTTGACAACTTCTGTCGTTTTCTGGACGCTTCATTTTGGGAYTCTTTGTCTCCTTCATAGCTAAAAGTAGCACTTAGCATACAACAGTAAATAGCGCTAGCATTGTGCAATAAAATAACAGTCCAGCCGGACAAAAGTGAGCTGAATAGTTTAACTGTGTCTATTTCYAACAAAKCTTCGAAGCAGATAATTTACCTYGAGGATTTTTAGTAATTGAGATACTCAAATTCTTTGAGGAATAGYTTCAGCCCTAAAAGTGTAACAATGACGTGTTTATTTCTCTTCCAGTGAATGATCTGACCAGTGGCTCCAGCTGGAACACAGTATCCGTCACAGTRGGCGTGTATGTTGTGCTCAAATTCCTGCAGGGTGGAGGTGCAGGTAAATGTGACCACAAAATAAAACCCGGCATATTTTAAATAAATACTGAACACCCACTGCCTTTCATTCCACAATATAATATATTTTGTTTTGTTGTCTTTTCTTTAGGTTCCTCCGGTTTTGTCAGTAATTTGCGCAGTTTCCTCTGGATCCGGGTGCAGCAGTTCACCAATCGCGTGGTTCAAGTTCGCCTGTTTGGCCACCTGCATGCCCTGTCTCTGCGCTGGCATCTGGGCCGCAAAACAGGCGACGTGCTRAGAAGCATCGACCGTGGAACGTCCTCCATCAACAGCCTGCTCAGGTACAACGTCACACAGATTCATTTGTTCATTTAATGATGGAAAAAAAAGCCTTTGTAGTGGAACTAATCAAGAAATGTTAGTGTTTTCTCTTGTGTTTTTAGTACCACCTGGGTGTGTGTTCGGTTTCAAACATTTTCCAGTTAATCATAAAATTAACCCAACTGTTGTTTGTCTGTTTTTGTTTTCTTTGCAGCTACATAGTGTTCAGCATCTTTCCAACAATCGCTGACATCGTCATTTCCATCATCTACTTCAGCACAAATTTCAACGCCTGGTTTGGCCTCATTGTCTTCATCTGCATGACCGTGTACCTAAGTAAGTGGTGATCTWCAACCAGAATGATGACCATAAACATGATCAAAGTGTTCTGATGGCCTGTTGTTGCCCTTTTAGCTTTGACCATCATAATCACAGAGTGGAGAACCAAGTACAGGCGAGACATGAATCTGCAGGACAACGCTGCCAAGTCGAGAGCTGTGGACTCCTTGTTAAACTTTGAGACGGTACTTCCAACTTTTTATCTTCTGACTCCAAGTTTGACTAATCAGGACCATAACAATGCTGATAAAAATCGCATAAAACCCGAGAAATACATTTTAGACTCAGTTTGCAAGTTAAATGTAAACTTTCAAGACAGTAAAATTAGAAAAACAGTCGAGACAAGTTTAAGTTGTTCGGACGGGTTGCCTGAAGAAAGTCTCTTGTTTCTTAGGAGAACAAACTGTGTCTAAAATAATAACACAGGACTCATAGAAGGCACGTCTTCTAGGAGTATTTTGTTTAACAAAGTATTTAACAAAGTTTAGCAAAGTATTCAGCRTTTCACCTACCATTATACGGCCCGCCCCTCCAAGAATTTCACAGCATTTAGTCATTTTTATTTAAATAAAGGCCAAATCAAGTCGAGAGCTATTTTTTGCGCCCCTCCATATCCACCTCTTGCCAAACCTGGGGGCGGGGGTGGATGGCGCAGAGCGAGGCTGAGCGCTGTGTGTGGTCCTCACAAAGATGGAAAGGTGTGTGTGTGTGTGTGTGTGTGTGATGAAAACTCTTTATGATCACGTAGCACCGATGCGACAGCTTTGCAAGCTACTTTTTCTTTCTTTAAAAGAAAATGCGACAGGTGAAGCCACAGCATGGTTACCTTATCAATAATTACTTTTATATATTACAACAAGAATCACCAACACAGACCCCGCATGTGACCAGGTTCCTGCGAGCAGGGTTTGACAAATCCTATTGCCCGACTGCCCGGGGCAGGTAAAACCCATATTCAGGCAGGTAAACCATTTCTTCAGTTTTTCATAGGGCCATTTATTCAAAATATTCTGAAAACAAATGAAGAAATAGTGTTTTAAACCATGTATAGAGAGAGAATAAATCCTCAAATTTACCCCTCCCCTGTAGAAAAGTTACATCATACTGTCGTGTAGTGGGATCTTTTCCTCCTCCTTCCTGCTGCACGTCGCGCAGAGCGAAGCTTTAATAACCATAGTTTTTTCACCCAAGTTGTCTGAGAAAAAAACTTGTTTTTTTT
>NW_013952597.1:857583-858438 GCF_001266775.1 Austrofundulus limnaeus
GTGTGTGTGTGTGTGTGTGTGTGTGTGTGTGTGTGTGTGATTAGACGCGCAATTAAAACTCCTTTTTTTTTTTAATCACGTGGCACCGATGCGACAGCTTTGCAAGCTACTTTTTCTTTCTTTAAAAGAAAATGCGACAGGTGAAGCCACAGCATGGTTACCTTATCAATAATTACTTTTATATAGTATTACAGCAAGAATCACCAACGCAGACCCCGCGTGCGACCAGGTTCCCGCGAGCAGGGTTCGACAAATCCTATTGCCCGACTGCCCAGGGCAGGTAAAACCCATATTCGGGCAGGTAAACCATTTCTTCAGTTTTTCATAGGGCCATTTATTTGAAATATTCTGGAAAAAAAAAAGAAGAAATATAGCGTTTTAAAACACGTATAGGGAGAATAAATCCTCAAATTTTCCCCTCCCGCTGTGGAAAAGTTATGTCGTGCAGCGTGTTTTGGGATCATTTCCTCCTCCCTCCCACTGCACGTCGTGCAGAGCGAAGCTTTAACAACCGTTTTTTTTTTTTCCACACCCAAGTTGTCGGAGAAAAAACTTGTTTTTTATGTATTGTTACCCACAGAGATGATAAAAAAAGATGGGGACGTTCGATCAGTCATAAATACATCTTGTTACGGTTGGTCTCTGCTGTGAGCGCAGCAGCAGCGGGTAGAAGCTCACTTTGTGGCAGGCCGATATATCATTTATTTGGCTTCACCACTCTTACATTCCAGTAATCTGAAATTGTTTTATGACTAAATTAGACAGATTAGGTATTTAAAGGGATCCATGATTAGTTGTAACATTAGACTTTATATGATAAACATATACTTTAACTGTAAATTAAAGAATGTAAAA
>NW_013952597.1:859274-862308 GCF_001266775.1 Austrofundulus limnaeus
GTTTTTTAATGCTGAACATATTGTTTTGTTCTTATGAATGAATGAAACAAATAAATAGACATCTTTTAATATAGTTTGACAAGGCAAAATACTTATTTAAGATATCTCTAATTATATTCTGAAATAACATTTAGGTATGGAGACTCCAGTTCAAGATATCTTAAATGTATCTTCAGATATGAGATTCACTGTACAGTATAAGATACAATTAATGCAAATTTCAGACTTTTTTATGTTCTGTAAATTGTATTTAAAACAAAGCTGCTGCTGTTGATCATTCTGTTTTCATAAGCAGCCCTCCCAAGGCCATTACGGGAAACACTGGAAATGTMTAAAAAAGTTTACTGAAGATGTTTTTGTTAATGGAATTGACTGACAACCATGTTAATATTTTTGTTGTACAAAATAGAAGGAGAGTCGCGTAAATTTATGTTTTCATAAAACAAGTAGCAGCCCCCACCCACCCCACACCAAGACCAATTTCCTAGGGGAAACACTGGTATTTCTAGAAGGTCTACTTAAAAACATAAGTCTTCCTTTATTTCCTCTCTAACAGGTAAAGTACTACAACGCAGAGGTTTATGAGGTCGGACGTTTTGAGGACGCCATCTTGAAGTATCAGGTAAATCAGAGGGATGTRTTTATCTTTAGGCTCAGATTGTTTCCTTTACTTTGTGGTAAACTTTACACAAAGCTGTGTGGAAGTGAGTCAGCATTTCTGTGATGACAGATGCTGATTCAGCATTCGTACGGTTTTCCTCCTTTTTATATTATTGTGCATCTTTTGCAGGCTAACTTCTGCTGTTTTAACCATTAAAAGTGTTTGGCTCATTCAGGAGATAGGTTCTATGACTTTTGTGTAATTTTATACTTTTTAAAATATTTAACTTCGTTTACAAATATTTAATAGTAATGCATTGAGATCTCAATCTCTCTAAAACATTGTCTCTTAAGAGCTCTGCTTCAGCATACTGTTTTGTCTTTGGCTGCTTTTAGATTCAAGCTAGTCTTTGGTTTAATTTTAACTAGGTTTGCTTTTTACTTTTAGCTTCTAGCTAGCCTTATGCTACCTGTTGTTACTACTTTTAGCCTTTGGCTATTCTTTCATTGCACTTTGCTGCCATTTTACTGCTTTTGCTTTAACTCAGTTTCAGCTTCTTCAGCAAATGTTAGCAGTCTTTCAGCTCTCACCGTCATTTTCTGAAAAAAAAATTCAGTTTCTTATGACAAGATCTAGTTGCTATATGATGACAAGTACATGCACAACAGGTAACATCACCAATARATGATATGACAGATTAATTACAGCTTGTCCAATAGCAACACGTTCCTGAAAACTCTCCATTGTCCTGAGTTGTGTATCCCTGCTAGTTTGACCTCTGCTTCCTGTTTATTACATTCATGTGTAACACCAACATCTGATGTAATTACACTTTGCGTAGCCTGGTTGATTTACTCTAAACCAATAGATGGAAACGTGTCTAATTTGCATTTCTTTTGTAYATTTTAAAAGTTTGCTCAAAATTTGCGTTACAACTGGATGGAAACATGTCTACAGTGAGCTGTAGTGAGGGTAGGGAGGAGGTGGAAGAGGGTCCAAAGAGGTAGAGGGAACATTTAGTGACCGATGAAGGGAGCGTTTGACTCGTATCTTCATGTTTCTTGTCTTCTGGTCCAGTCCTCGGAGTGGAAAACTCAGGCTTCCCTGGCTTTACTCAACCAAACCCAGAACGTGGTCATCGGCTCGGGTCTGCTGGCCGGCTCCCTGCTCTGTGCCTACTTCGTCACAGAGGGAAAGTTTCAGGTACCGACACCATCCCAATTCAAAACATTTTGATTTCATGTCCTGAAACATTACCATCAAAAGACAAACCTCTGATCTCAGGTTGGAGACTTTGTTCTCTTTGGCACTTATATCATCCAACTCTACACCCCTCTGAACTGGTTTGGAACATATTACAGGTGAGAGAAGAGACTTTAAATCTGACCAGCTAATTATGTGCTTAACTCTGATTTGGTCTAATTGTTTGTTTGTTTGTTTGTTTGTTTGTTTGTTTGTTTCTGCAGAATGATCCAAAATTCCTTCATTGACATGGAGAACATGTTCCAGCTGTTTGAGGAGGAGGAAGAGGTGCGTTTGAAGCTAAAGTGTGTTTTCATGTTGCCTGTGTGCGGATATGTAATGTTTTATTTTTCATTATTTTGCAGGTGAAGGATAAAGTAAATGCAGGAAATCTGCTGTTCAGACAGGGAAAAATAGAATTTGAGAACGTCTGCTTCAGCTACACAAATGGGTTCGTTCACGTTTGCCTTCAGTGATTTTGATGCAACAGTTAGTTTGTATGTAATGGAACTGAATCTCACATCATCTTGTGTTTTAAAGCAAAGAGATCCTCAGGGACGTTTCCTTCACTGTTCTTCCGGGACAAACAGTTGCACTGGTACGACCACTTTTAAACCAAGAGATTCAGCTTCTCGTCACTCCTGTAATCAGCTTGTGTCGTCTCTGGTTTTATTTTCTGTTCCTTTCGAAAGGTTGGGCCATCTGGTTCTGGGAAGAGCACCATCATTCGACTGCTGTTCCGCTTCTACGACGTTCAGGGGGGCTGCATTCGCATCGATGGCCAGGACATCTCAGAGGTAGGTCTAGGAACCGACAGTTAGCAGTTCATGGGTTTGTGAAATGTTTCGCTAACACTCATGCCGTCGCCATGCAGGTGAAGCAAGCATCTCTGCGCGCTCACATCGGCGTGGTTCCCCAGGATACCGTCCTCTTCAACGACATCATCAGGGAAAACATTCGCTACGGTCGCAACACCGCCACTGACCAGGAGGTGGAGGAGGCCGCCGTCGCCGCTGACATACACGATAAAATCATGACGTTCCCTGAAGGTGGCGCCGTCTCTCTGTGACGCTCAACATCTGGGTTCCATGTGTTTAAACTCCTGTTCATCTGTAAAAACGTGTGTGTGTGTGTGTGTGTGTGTGTGTGTGTGTGTGTGTGTGTGTGTGTGTGTGTGTGTGTGTGTGTGTG
>NW_013952597.1:862408-874635 GCF_001266775.1 Austrofundulus limnaeus
GTGTGTGTGTGTGTGTGTGTTGGTATGTGGCAGGTTACGACACACAGGTGGGCGAACGAGGCCTGAAGCTGAGTGGAGGAGAGAAGCAGAGGGTCGCCATAGCCAGAACAATCCTCAAAGCACCTCAGATCATTCTGCTGGATGAGGTCATTATTTTATTTTATTTTTATTTTTTACCTGCTGTTGTTGCAAAACAATCTTCTTTGACTTGCTGTATTTATTTGTGTAAAATGCGAAAAGTTTAACACAAAATGCCATCCATAAATGTGTGGGGTCTTATTTTAAAWGAGAATAAATTTTTATTGATTTTTTTATTTTATTTTATTTTATTTATTTTTTGTCCCTCTAACCCTGTCAGAACTCTTCCTTGCAGATTATGTGGTTCACAGCAATGTTATAATAGTTTTTGGGTTTATCATTATAGTTTAGTTTTATTTCATTGTGACTTTTTTCTTTTAATTCAGTTAGTTTTATTTAGTTTTTTACAGTGGATTTGCTTGTTTTTATTAGTTATTATTGCATTTTTAATGCTTAGGTTTAGTTTAATTTGTATTAGTTCTAGTATTAGTTTTTTTATAGTTTGAATCAACATAGTTGCCAATGCATCCTCCAGCTTGTGATGTTCCTGTGAGTTAACTAACCAGCAKCTACAGTATTTGGTCGCTAGTTAAAGCAGTCCATTATAGTGACACCTTCCTAAAATAATTGTAACTCAATTTTACCAACTAAAAACTTGGGTGATTATTTCAGGACGAAGACAATAATTGTCTCCAACCTTGTGCTACTAGTTGCTTGTTTTTCATCAGAGCTACTGAGAGTAGTTAGTGTTTCCAGATACTCAACTGATGTTTACGTCTTATTTCCTAACTAAGTCTTCCTCCTCCGACTCCTGACTGTCTAAAAGTCTAAAAGTTTTCCTCTGATGCTGCTACAAAGCTAAATAACATTAAAAAAAAAATCTGATAACACAATCATCCTTTGATCTTTGTACTGATATGTATAAAGACCACAAAGGCTGGAAAATCATGAATTCTATGAAATTAAGGACAACATTATACATGAAGGTTAGATTTTTTTAAATGCTTTTTGACTCAAAAAAATGGGGGCTTAGTCATTTAATGTCTTTCAGAAATATGCCCCTACCCTCTGTTTCTGCTTTTTAATAACTGAGTTTGTCTTCAGGCGACATCTGCACTGGATACACAAACAGAACGTAACATCCAGGCCTCTCTGGCTAAAATCTGCACCAATCGTACCACAGTTGTCGTAGCTCACAGGTAAAACCTTTCAGCACAGGAACCTCTTAAGCTTGTTTTCTCTTCTTTAATAACGATCCGTCTTGTTCTAATCGAAGGTTGTCAACGATCATCGGAGCAGACCAGATCCTGGTCATCAGAGATGGCCGGATTGCTGAACGAGGATGGTGAGTGTTGTTTTTGTTTTCTKTTTGACCTGCTGCTCTGAGTATAGCTACATCTTCTGTGAGTTCTGAGTAAAATGAGCACTGTCTCCCTGTTTTAGCCACGAGGAGCTGCTTCTCAAAAGAGGCCTGTACACAGATATGTGGATGAAGCAGCTGCAGGCCCAAGACTCCGATTCCTCGTCGGACACAGAGTCCAAAGATCGCAAATCTGAGAAACTCCAACCGCCGTCCACCTCTTCAGCCAACCATCATCACTGATTGAGATTACAACAATAAATACAATCTTTTTTTTAAACTGATGCTTTATTTAAAAGTTACAGAACATTTAGTAAGGTGAAACTATTATTTATTTAGTCACTTTATGTTCATGTGCAATGTTAGGTCAGGTAGAAATCAAGGTGCCTTTAAATGTGAGGAGGTCGTGACACTATGTTCAAAACTATAAAATACTCATTTCCTTCCTATGTGCTAACTCTTAATTCTGTTTGTTTATATATTTTGATTATCGAGGACATTACCAAAAAACAAACAAAAAAAAAACACATTTTTTATTAATGTTTAAACTGAAAAAGAAGTAACATTTTTTGCCTCATTTTCTTTCCCCTTTTTTTTTTACCAATTACTTTAACAAGTTAAAGTAAGTTGTTAGATCGTTTYGTTGTTTTTATTGTGCAGCTTTAACTAGAGAAAAAAAATGAAAATTTAAATGCATAAAATTTACTCTCAGTGATAGTGTTGCTGTTGAGTTCAAGCAGTCAGGATCTCTAATTTATTGTTTTTGTGGATGTTTCTTTCTTTTTAAATACGGGTTTTGAGTTGTGGGACAAACTTATTTATTTACAAAGGTAGCGACTGGTGTGTTTGTTTGCCTGATCGCTGTAATCTTACAAATGATCAAGAACTTTGACATAAAATGTGATTGAAGTTGAAAGTTGTATGAGTCTGATTACTTTGAAATGACCAAGTTGTGGATCAAAAATACATGGGCTTAATGCAGGAAAATGTCTGTAAACACTTGACATGTAGTTGTAAATAGTATATTTTTAACGTTTTTTTTTTKAATTACAGTTTGTAGAAACCAAATATTTGTTTTAAGTGTAATTTTTTTAGAGGATTTAAAGACTTTTTCTTTTGACAAACGCTGTGCTACCGAGGTATCAAGTCTGTTACTGAGGTTCACAGCGCCCTCTGCAGTCCGAACGTTGTCATGTCCGAATAAGGAAGCAAACAGCAGAGAGCCTCTTGTCGTCACTGGTGTTGTACTGAAAAATGTGACCATCCGTTCCTGTCGCARGATTACTTAAAACAGAGATTAAACTATCTAAAGGCAGATTATTTCACTAATAATGTCGACGTGAAGAGTGATTGTTGAACGTATGTTTTTCCAGTACCCTTAGGAAAACAATCATTTACAACAAATCAGTTCGTCATGTTTATTTTATGTTGGAAAATGTGGTCGTTGCACAAAACATGATTTTGGTTAAAGCAACCCATACATATATAATCTATTTATGTCATATTAAAATAATGCTTGGATAATTGTTTTTTAAATATCTGTATTTGTCACTTTGACGATTTATAATATTTAAAATGTGCTTCCTCCGTTACGTGTGCTCCTAACACCACTGGGTTACCCTTTCCGGTGCAACACCGCTTTTCAGGTCAGGGCGTGTTGGTATCTGAGCTGGCGCGGYGGGGACCAGGCCAAGCGGACTTCTCTCCCACTTTTCAGGCGGTCTGATGTTTAGTCTATAGAAAATATGGATTTCGAGGCGTTGTTTGACGAAAACACCTTTCAGTTTTCGGACTTCCAGGAGTTCACGGTATGTTGGTGTATTAAACCAAGGCTAGGTCAACAAACTGCGTTAGCAAATGCTAAGCTAATTAGCTGAAATGACAAATAATGACTGGGTTCCTGGAACGGTCAAGAAGAAAATCAGTGTTTTACTTCTACACTATGCTCACCCGAACTATGAATTCAAAATGTAACATTAAATCTAGATATTAAATAACATGTCTTGTTTGGATAAGACCGGAAATGTAAGTTTACTTGTCATGCTAGTTAACTGTTTAGCGTCAGTTATTAAAGTGGCTTTTCTCTACTGTATTTGCTGTATTGTTGCAGGAAAAGTGTAGAACTCTTTGCTTTGTTGGCCTGTAGTGTGAGGCTAAATTTTGCCCAACTTGTGCTAATCTTTGTCTTCTTAAAAACAAGTAAATCAAATGTGAGATTATGTTGTTACAGTTTCTTCCTGGACACCAAAAACTGACTGAGCGAGTAAGAAAAAGACTTTATTATGGCCTGGACCCAGATGTCTCTTTAGATGGCCTCTCTTGCCCTGTTACAGGTAAGTTAACCTTCAGGCTCAACACAACAAATGCTCAGTTATGTACATGTTTGTTAAGTTTTGCTGAACCAGATATGTAACATTGTTGTATTGCCACATGTTGACATTTGTGCTTCCTGGGATTCCAGACATTGCTGTCGAAATCCTCCAGAAGTCTGCCCCAAGCCCAATACGAAAACTGCAGAAGAAGTATGCCGCACATGTTGCGAGGTTTGTTCTGCATCAAGCTTTTGTGCATTTACATTAGCCATTACACACAGCTCTTACACTTGTATCTAAAATTGATTTTTTTTWAAAAACCAATGATTATTTCTGGTTCAGGGAGGCTTGCATCTCTCCGTGTGCCATGATGCTGGCTTTGGTCTACGTAGAAAGGCTCCGACACAGAAACCCAGATTACCTGCAAAAAATCTCCTCGTCTGACCTCTTCCTGATCTCGATGGCATGTGTTCAGACCTTCAACTATGACAGCATCGCTAAAACGTTTTTTCCAAGATTAATGTTGAAGTGTAAAACCAACTCATGCTATATCTTGTTTAGATGGTTGCCAGCAAGTAYCTGTACGATGAAGGTGAGGAAGAAGAGGTTTTCAATGACGAGTGGGGAGCAGCTGGGAAACTGGATGTGCAAACTGTCAACAACCTGGAGATGAATTTCTTGAACGCCCTTGTGAGTGGTGCTCTGTGTGTGCATGCCTGAGTGTGTAATTGATTTAAGCTCTTGTTCCAAACTCATATGTTGCATCATTTTCAAGGAGTGGAGCCTCTTCACGGAGCCTAAAGACTTCTTTGACATACTGAGCCTGCTGGAAACCAGGTTTGTGAAACTGACATTAAGCCCCTGCAGTACAGGATGTAGTAAAAACAGAATATCTGATTCTGGTGGTTTTATTGTTTGTAGCATTGCGGAACGACAGGGGATGAAACGAGGGTGGTTCACGTATACTGACCTGTGTGTGCTGCTGGAGCAGTCCTCATGGAGTCAAGCCCTAACGGCCATCTATCAGCACTTTACAAAGGTAAAAAATAAAAAAACGGAACTGCAAGTGTTTATTTACACTAAGTTTTTCTCAGATGTTATAACTTCCTGTTCCTTTTAAACTAAAACCAGACAAACAATAGTTAYGTTTACATGAATATAACTAATCAGAATATTCTGATCTGATGCAGCTTGATCTGAATACATTTGTAATCTGAATGAGAGGGGTGGTTAATGCTGATTGATAATTCGAACTGTGCACGTGTTAACACTTAATCTGATCATGTTATTCTGGTTGTGGAAAAAATGACCTGACGTAATTTTGCCTGGCTAGATGCCTGTCACGATAACAAATTTTGCTGGGCGATTTAATTGTCTCAAAAATTATTGTGATAAGCGATAATATTGCCTGGTGACTATTTTACAACTAATAATTATAAAAGCATAATATGTAAGTGTAATAAATCAATAAACTTTAATTTTTAAAGAATGTTTAACAAAGTGGACTCTCAGTCTCTAACAAAAATGCACTTGAATAAAAAAAAACATAGAACAACAAAATATAAATTAAACACCACACACAACTAAGACAGTAAATAAACAATATTAAAGATCAGCATGTCTTTAGAGATGAAGCAAACTACACAGCCTGGTGAGGACCCACTGTTTCTTATGGGGACATAAGCCCAGTTCACATCCCATGTAAAGTGTAGGCTAGGTTTAGGGTCAAATGGTAATAGAAAATACTGGTAAATGAATGAAAGTCAATGCAAAGTCCCCATGAGGATAGAAGAACAAACGTGTTTTATGTGTGTGTGTGTGTGTGTGAGGAGGGGACAGTCAGAGCGCTGCGGGGGAAGAAATCAGACAGTTCAGAGTTTTCCTCATGAGTTTCTGGGACAGCTACAGGCTTTTTGGGGGTTTTGTTAAAACACAGATGGTGCGTTTAAGTTTCCTGTTATTTTTGGGAGCTACAGGTAAAGTTGACAAGTTTGTCACGGGTCTGGGGGAGTTTCAGCCCCCACCCCTTCTCCTCCTCCTCTCTCTCTCTCTCTCCCTCCCTCCGCAGCGAATTTCAGGCTCTAGTGCTCCGACACTGCAGCAGCTGCGTTCTGCTTTGAACCGTTTCTTTAGTTTGTTATTGCTACGAGCTCTCACGCTAACGCGAGAGTTCACTCCTCCCGACACGAAGAAAATAGGAGGGGAGGAGTCAGCTGAGCCCCTGTGTAGTGGAGCACAGGGAGGGAGAGAGACGAAGTAAACAAACAAGCAGGAAAATGAAACTTATCGTCCTCATTTTTTTTACCGACCTCAAAATAACTTATCGTGCAATTAATTGATTTATTGACTATCGTGACAGGCCTACTAGATGCTAACTGGTCGGTTAGCAATTCAACATTTTTATCAGAAACTTTGAATCAGCTGAAAATTATTGAACATCTCGATGGTCAAAAGTGTCAGAACATGGAGTTATTTCAGTGTTTGTTTATTTTAATGTTTATGTTTATCACAGAAGTAGAACTTCTGTGTTGTATTTCTTTTAAGGGAAAGTTTACAATTGTGCGTATGCCAGTACTTCTATTCTGAATAAAAGCTCAGCGCATGTAAACGCTAATTAATTTTGTTCCCATACAAACAATACATTCAGATTATTTAATTCAAATATATTTCAGTCTTATCAAAGAATTTTGCACATGTGAACATAGCTAATGAAGCCCACAAAAAACCTGTTTAAATACAAATAATGAGGTGTGTTTATCCTCAGGTTTCCTGTATGTTTGGCCTGGTCTATCTGACCAGTGTAGCTGGCCTCATCGCTACCAGTGCAGTGCTGCACCAGCTCAGCCTCTCCAGGAGCCACCAGTCCCTGACTCTTCCTTCAGACAAGACCGGTTTACCCCACATCCAGACTTCCGATCCCAGCCCAGAAGCCCCTGCCGCAGCCCACCACCTACACTGTTGTGTTCTGGCCAATAAGAGTCTGAACCGTCAGACTGGTTCACTGGAAAGTGGCCAACGACACAAACAGAATCCCACATCAGAGTCTGCGCAGACGTCTCTTCTGTCTTCCCTTTTTGCCTCAGGGGGTCGCAGAAATCCTGAAATGGAAACTCCTCGATCCTGGTCTTCTTCCTCCATCGTCTGCCCCGACTGTCTCGCAGCCCCGTCTCCTGTTCAGTGCAGGCATCGAAACGCCTCAGCACTCCCCGGTTACGACCCCCTCAACAGCCGTCTTAACTCTCCACTGCCCTCCAACCCTTTTGGAGCTGCAGAACTGAGTCTGGACTCTTCCTTTGGACTGTTCCCAACTATAAATTTGCGCCCTTGTCGCCCAGACTTTCTGCTTCCTACAAACAAATACCAAGCTCTGCTAATGCCCGGCTAGTAACCTGACGTTTTCCAGTCTGGATACTGAACCGGCATCGTTTTCATGACTCATAACTTCCTCAGGTCATGTTTCTGTGGGCTTTCTCCAGGCAGGTGCAGAGAAGGTGTAGTTCTGTGATGCAAGATAAGTCAAACGCAACTGAGATTATTACATTTTATTTTGACTCCAAATAACTCTTTCGTATACAGAGATTATAAAATTATCCTTATTGTCATAAAAAACTATCATCACTCACATTTATCAGTTTCAGTCTGTTATACAAGGACGAGCGTCTTTTCTGCTGAATTTATTTTAAGTGTTAAAGCAGCGACAATATTAAAGCTGGTAGCTGTTTGGCAGGTTGAATGTGTGTGTTAAGCATGGTCACAGAGAGCGTTTTTTTCCTCTAGGAATCTGGGTTTATAAGATGGAGGAAATAAACTAGTTTATCTACAAAGTTTTCAGGTTATCCATACTTTATAGTGTTTATTCAGTTTGAGATTTTCTGTCAATTTTTTTGGTCAAACATGCTGCAAAAGCATTGATGTTTTATTTACTTTTTCTTTTTTGGGGGGCAAAACTTGACCTTGATAGTTGCAATTAAAGTGTCAGGAAATATATGATTTTCATGGTGCAGTTGCTATTTGTTTCACAGAAATTAAGCAAATTCTGTAATCAAAGCATTTGTTTGAATTGTCGGTGTTAAGTGTTACATAATCCTCAACGTTCAAGGTCTGTTTAAGTCTCTGCTCTTTCTGATTCTGTTTGTAAGCTAACCATCGTGTTCTTTATAGTTTCCATCAGGAATTTGCACCCTTTGCTCCTTTTACATCACATTACACCTCTATTGATTTGTCTCAATTTATGCAAAACGACACAGACGAAGGGAATACATTTGTTTTAACATGAGACGTCAAGCAAACAACTCCTAAGTATTTGTATTTGATAAACTTTGGAGCTCAAAGATCTTTAATTTTGTACATGGTGTAAAATGTGTAGAAAAACAATAAAAAAAAGCTTTTTTGGTCAACAATTGTATATTTTTTTATTAAAGTATTAATGTGAAATAGATGTGACCTTAAAATAAAGGTTTTTCCTTAAACAGTGATATTAAGACTGTTGGAATTTAAAAGAGCAGATGTCTAGTTTTGGCAGAAGACTGTGTCCCTCCTCTTGAACCTGGGCCAGTTTCTGTCCCCCCTCCTCCACATAGCGCCTGGAGCACTCCTAATATAGACCCTGAAGGGAAAGGGTAACAAACCCAACGGTCCTCTTCGTTCCAGACCAGCTTTTTCATGGACGTACAGAACAATGGAGCCTCGTATTCCGCAGGTGAAACATACAAACCGCTTTGAACAAAGAAGTGTGTTTGATTTGCAGAAACCGTTGTGTAAATGTCATCCAGGGACTGTTTTCTTTACAGATGTCCTGTTTGCACATGAAGCTGGAGACACAAAAGCAAGGTATGTTTTCACTGATTTATAGCTCTCCACAGTCGAGTATGTAGATTTAAGCCAACGTGTTTTGTAGATGTTTATATTTTCAGTTCTTGGATGAGGTTTCCTTGCACCCATCGTCCTCATGGATGTCAATAACTTTTCTCTAATGCACGCAGTCTCACAAGTGTCCTTTACCTCGACACGACCAAGGTCTACCAACTTATTGYTGGTGATCAGGATTGATTGCTGCTGTATGGCAGCACGTATTGGACTGATCAATACTCAGAGGTCACCCTCAGATGAAAACAAATTAGGATGTTCAAGAATAACTCCACTGAGCCTCAAGCCTGTYTCAAATGGAAATAGCTGAAACCTCAAYAACGTCTATGTCCACACAGAAGTAAGTTTTACGTTTCTGTGGACTTGGAGAACCAACAAAAAATCTGCTCCAAGGATGACTCCTTCCATCTCTTAAATCAAGGTAGATGCCCTCTGGAGAAAGGTTTTATGGTCAAACAAGATAAAGATGTATGTATGGAGGAGACAAATTGAGCCTGTTAAACCTGAGCCAACTGAAATAGATGCTAAGCACGGTGGTGGTAGCATCATGCTGTGTAGGACGCATCCTACAAAGCCGATAAAAAAGGAAGAGTACCTTTTAAATTCTTCTCAGATCAACAGTTAGATGATTGAACCTGGGATACCAAACACACCAGAACTTCTGATTGGTTAACTGGATGCTTGTTGTAATAAAGTCTCATCAAATCTCATCATTTTGAAAAGATTTGTGGCTCGTGTTTAAAAGTCCACTTCATGACAGAAAACCATCTGATTTAAATGAACGTTGCCAATTCTGACAAGAAGAGCTGTCAAGTTAAATCGACCCACCCTGAAAAGTGAACAGCTTAAACCAGTTTAAGTTCAAAATGAATGACATTATTGATGAGTGTATGCAAACATGTCATCACAAACATGTGGCTCAGCATTCAGCCATCCTATACGATTGACCAGCTGCTGTTTCTTCTAGAGGCAGATGCCACCATCTACATGGATTTCATGAAAAATCACAGCTGCTATGACGCTATTCCGATCAGCTGTAAATTAGTCATTTTTGACACAGCATTACAAGTAAGAATGAACTTTCAACTAAGGATAATGTGCAAATAAAAGCTCATCAAACTAAAATACATTTTCTACAAAGGCTGGGGCACTRAAATATACATAAACTGACTTTTTTCACACTCTGAAGGTGAAAAAGGCCTTTCTTGCTCTGGTGGCGAACGGCCTGAGGGCTGCACCTCTGTGGGACARCAAGCTGCAGAGGTTTGTGGGTAAGACATGTTCCTGGTGTGAATTTACACTTTTATTGATCTGAAACAAATAGAGATTTAAATCCCTTTCTGTCACAGGCATGTTGACCATTACAGATTTTATCAATATCCTCCACTGCTATTACAAGTCACCAATGGTGAGCATGAACACAGTCTGCTCTTTTTGTTCAATCATATTACTAATTATACAGTAGTTCTGTTTYACCTGTTTCTATCTCCCATAAAAGATGTTTTATCTCTTCAATCGAGTAATTTATTATTTTTTGTTTGGTTGTATATCTTGGTTTTGGTTGGCATTTTTTTCTCATGGATGTTACTTGCTGTTCATTCTTATTATATGGCTCATTTTGGTCCTATTTTTTACCCATTTTGCTTCCTCTTCATGGTTGATCAGTTTGGGCACAGTGCTGCCTATTTTACCTCTTTTTGTGGTTGTTTGTGAATTTGTTTAACGGTTTTGCCCATTTTTCCCTATTTTGTTTTTCTAATAAATGTACTTATTTCCATGGAAGTTTCTAGGTTCATAGGTCTTGAGTTGAAATCCCCAATACTGTACTTTAAACCAGAGGTTCTCAAATTAGGGTCCAAGGACCCCCAGGGGCCTGTGAGTCATATCTTGGGGCTCCTCAAAAWTTTCAATAAATTGTTCATTTGACTTTTGTTTAAAAAAATGAATATGGGGAACAATACACTAGTAAAACAACCATACTAAACCAAACAAAAGATAATATTCCCATGACATTTAGGAGGTAAAATGACAGTAAATTATTTTTAAAACAGTATGGGGTTTGTAAGGGGGTCCCTGGAAAATTTTCACCATTGTAAGGGGTCCCAAGACCCAAAATGTTTGAGAACCCCTGCTTTAAACTACTTAAGCCACTTAAAGTGAAATGAATCTTGTGAACTTTACTATTTAATTTTACCTGTTTGTTTGTTTGTTTGTTTGTTTGTTTGTTTGTTTGTTTGTTTGTTTGTTTTGTCTGATGTTTCATCCTCAAAAAAGGTCCAAATTTATGGTCTGGAGAGCCACAAGATTGAAACATGGAGAGGTGATTCATTTCAAAGTAAATAATCTGCACAGATTAATACCACTAACTCTGCACACCGATCTAAAACATTCTCCATTTGAGATTTTATTATTTTTCGTTTTCTTTCTAGATGTGTACTTACACAATCCTAGTCAGTTTCTCATCAGTATTTCTCCAGAGGCCAGGTGAGAGGAAATGTCACTGTTTGTGGATTAAAATTTCATGTTAATTAATGTTACTAATATAGATAATTCTTCTGGTATCACCTGTTCTACTACCATAGCCTCTTCGATGCCATCTACTCTTTACTGAGATACAGAATCCACAGGCTGCCTGTCATCGATCCAGAGTCTGGAAACGTCCTCCACATTCTGACCCACAAAAGAATCCTCAAGTTCCTCTATATCTTTGTGAGCTAGAATTTTAATTTTCTGTATGTTAAYACTGTGTGGCATATCTAACCTTCAGCTAATGTGTGATTCTTGTGTATTTTTTCAAGTGGACAAAGGTTCCCAGGCCGGCATTTGTCCAAAAGCAGATCCAGGAACTTGGAATAGGAACTTTCAGGAACATTGCCACAATCCAACAGACAGCGTTACTTTACGATGCTCTCTCTATATTTGTAGAGAGGCGGGTGTCGGCTCTTCCAGTGGTGGACAATCAAGGTATACTTGTTACAATAAGCACTTTTATATTATTAGAACAGCTGACTATTGTTATTTTTTATTCCTCAGGAAAAGTGGTGGCACTGTACTCAAGATTTGATGTCATTGTGAGTAAGACTTTCATCATTTTGTTTTTAAAACGTGACCTCTTGTTATTTTGAGATTTGAACAAATTCTGGGCTGTAAGATTAACAAGGCTGCTGCTAAAGGTTTTATGGGCCTGTATTGTTATCTGCAAAGAAATTGTACACTCACCAAGAGGAAACAAATGGGGACTGAAGACACATCCCTGTGGTACATAACAATGCCAATAAGTGACCAAAAATATTTGGTTTGAGAGTTATGAGCATAACAATCTCAAGGCTGAGTCCTAAATACCAACCCACGACTCGGCGGTTTCCAGATTTCTCAGCTTTTGACCCACAAAATAAAAACTTGGCAAGACTTATGATGTCTACTATTGATTGTTTAAGTCTGCAAACATTGCTCACAAAGAGCCTCTTTGACCATTTTATAAACTTTTATCCATTTACAAGTATGGTAGCAGTTTTATCTCKTGTAATAGATTGAACTAACTATAACTTTAGCAATCTCAACAGACCAAAGGTCATTTGGGTCGCAACCCTACTGGGTCCGTGGAGATACTC
>NW_013952597.1:874705-892735 GCF_001266775.1 Austrofundulus limnaeus
ATTTAGATACACATTACCATGACTCATAATATAAAATAAAGGCATAAAATAATGTACTGTATTTCAGTCAATAMTGCGCACGTTCAGTGAGCACACCAACTGAACTCGGCTTCACTTACAGCCTGACCCTATTTCATATGACACTCCATCAATTTGGGGGTCCCAGCCTGAAATCATGAAGACCCCTGCAGTAGACCATTTCATATTTACAACCAAGCTCATGTCTTTCCATACAAAAGCTGAGGTTTCTATGAAAACGTCAAATGAATTAAACTAATTCAATGAAAACTCTCATCTAGGATTTTAAAGGAAAGTTTTACATGAATCAGTTTAGAGCAAATAAACCACAATTGGTCTATTGGTGTTGAAGTGGTGTTTCAGTCCTAAAGAACTAAAATTGGTCTGTCTCTATCACCATTGGTCACGGTCACATTAACAAGTCGTTTATATTTTTAAAATCTTTTCACGTCTCTGTGTCGTTTACTGACTTTTTCATAAAGTGTGTTTGTTCCCTGATAGAATCTGGCAGCCCAGAAGACCTATAACAATCTGGACGTAACAATACAAGAAGCCATTCGCAGTCGCACGTGTAATGTTGAAGGTGTCATCACCTGCTATCCTGATGAAACATTAGATGTGATTATAGAACGAATAGTCAAAGCTGAGGTTGGTGTTTTCCTGTGTGGCTTTAGATTTATTTAAACAAGAGATCAAGTTATAAATGACAATCACTAAGTTTTCTTTTCCATCCAGGTCCACCGGCTGGTTCTGGTGGACAGGGCTGATGTGGTAAAGGGTATTATCTCGCTGTCGGACCTGCTGCAGGCTTTGGTCTTAACGCCTGCGTGTATTGATGCCCTTTTGTCCTAGCAGTGGATGTTGGAGGTTCCCCTTTTCTGCTCCACTTTATCTCCCACTCCTTGTAACCCTCCACCCTGTGATCTGAAGTCAGCAGCAATCAATCTACTTTTATTTAATTGTGCTCCTCTGCTTGACTGACACATTACCTCATTTTGTAAAGACTGTGTTTAAATAGATTTCTGTCTGAATGTCGTGTTTTTCAGAAGTGAAACAAAAGTTAATTACGTGGAGGAAAAATTCCTAGCTGTGCTGAAAACAGCATAATGATCAGTGTTTTTGAAAATAAGACAGGGAGAGTTGAACTCCGTATGCCCCCTGTATAATGTTCCCACCTGATTAAATCGATGAATGTTTTATTTTTTTAATGAAATCATGTCATCAATTGCTGAAGTGTTTCATTTAATAAGCCTCAGAACAAAAGTTCAATCAACACTACTCTAACCGCTTGGTGGTGCTTCACCCTACAGTAAAAGAAAGCACGTGACTACTTTTCTACTCTTGCTGACCCTGGTGAAGCGGAAATTTGTCTCTCCTTTAAAATAAAATGAGTTTACTGGCGACAAGGCGTAACGTTTCGATTTTTTTCTTGTGTCCCTTTAAATGTACAGTAGGAAAATTGATTAGAAGCCCAAGTAACAAGTAAAAATGTCGTTTTTTTGTATGTAATTAAAAAGCCATATTTTTCTCCAGTAAAAAATAGCAGTGTTTGGATTCAAAGTATGCACCTACATTAATACATGTTCAGAACTTTAATTAAAATCCATGATTTAAAATAAATTTCACAATTTAAGATTAAGCCAGTAAGATTAGTCGATTTTATTTTTAAAGAGACAACCGGAAGCTTTGGGTTACTTCAGTGCGTCTTCTTGACGATGATCTTTCCGCGGTGATCTCTGAACACCRTAACAAAGTGGGGGAAACATGGCGAGCGGGGACGAGGCCAGCGGATGCCCCTCGGTTACCTCCTCTTCGGTCGGCCTGGAGGACCTGTTTCCCGCAGGGACGTCGGAGCAGACTTGCGGATTTGGGAACCCGGAGCTCGACCGCTTGCGGGAGCGTCTCCAGGCTTGGTTATCGCAGTACGAGCCCCTGCTGCTGTGGGCGCAGCGGCTGCTGGTCTGGGAGAGGCCGCTCTACAGCGTCTCCGCCGCCCTGACACTCAACACATTATTCTGGTAACCGAARAGTTCGTGTTTAATCGATGTTAAAACTTATTTAAAAGCTCGTCTTTACTTCACTGCTCGGTGTCAGAGAGGATATTGCGAATAAATGTCAAGATAAGTTAGCTAATCCCACGTCTTTAGGCTAATGCTAACCTAGCTTGTAGGTTAAAATCAGCTAGCACGGAGATGTGTCGCTGTATTTATCTTAATACATTATTGGACACCGGTATTTAAATCTGTTACACCCGTTAACTTTTTAAAAGCTTTTATTAGGCTGAGTGACCGGGCCTTGTTATCTAGCTGTGTCAGGCTCGTACGAAGCAGAGGGGCAAAGCTAACGTGCAGAGGCATACATGTATGTTTGTTTACACAGGCTTCTGTCCTCCACCTCTCTGCGGCCCCTGTTCCTGCTTAGCGTGACCCTGCTGGGGCTAATGCTGCTGGAAAGATGGAAGCCCAAGTTACCCATCATTACTGGTGAGTCCAGGCCATCCAGTGTAAATCACAGCAGTGTTATTACTGGTAATACGTGGGCTCAGGAGACTTTGACTTATTTCAAACAAGTCAGTAGTGTGAAAGACCGGGTTGCAGGGGCGGAGTGGGGAAACTTTTCAGCCCGGGACTTCAATGGCCAAGAACGGCCCCATTTTTGTACATATACAAAATTAGGCAAAGATGTAGCACTAGCATGTAATATTTTTGTATTTTTAATTCATCGATCAAAACCTGCGTCTTCACACTTCATAAACAATAAAGTAAATGTTTCTGCTGTGGTGCAATAATGTGTACTCGATCACGCCTGCATTATACTATGTACTGTAGCAGCTCTTTAAACTAAGGAGTACAGTTTGACCATCAACTAGTTTCATAGAACACAGTTCAGTTTTGTAGTACACAGGTGGTGCACCACAGGTGTGTTAGTTTATTCTCTCTAATGTTAAGCAATGAGCATCAGAAGCATTGTAATGTGTGTGAGGCCCAGTGGGGGTCTGGGGGTCCTCCCCCACAAAATTTTGAAACTAGTAGATGCAGTTTCCTGCTTTCTGGTGTATTTTACCAGGTTCCTAAACATACTTTTACCCACATAAAAAAAAAACACTTGATTATATTACTAAATTAGAGACAGGTTCTAGTTGAATCATCCTGTTTTTAAACTCAGTGCTGTGGCTCAGATAATGAAATTAAGGTGACAATTTATCCCAAACAAGGAC
The DNA here is from genome assembly GCF_001266775.1 of Austrofundulus limnaeus. NCBI lineage: Eukaryota > Metazoa > Chordata > Actinopteri > Cyprinodontiformes > Rivulidae > Austrofundulus > Austrofundulus limnaeus. The sequence continues at coordinate 877,941 of NW_013952597.1, forward strand.
TTTAGAGGAGAATTTTACTTTTATATTGTTTGTTCTTGATTTAATTTTATTTGTAACATGTCATTGTGCCAAGCAACTGCATGTGTAAAATATTAACTACACAATGAAGGGGCATTTATTTTTCTGATTAAATGACAGGTCTACTCATAACAAACTGACATGACATCATGCAGCCTTTTATCCATAATGACACTGTGTCAAACAGTGGTCATATAAAATGTAACTTTCATCAGTTTTATCATCCTCACATTAATGGTCCGGCCCAGTGGGATTCGTCTCAATTGTCCCAATTACCCACTCCGCCCTTGCCGGGTTATCTGTATTTAAATGTTGCAACTCTTTGCACATGGCTCCCAATTCATCCTATTTAGACTGAAATTAGTTTAGAGCTAAATTGCCACATAGCTTTTCAGATTATCCAGGCTTAATTAAATTTGTTTTTGTATTCTTACAGTTTAGCTCAACATTACAGTTGGAGATGCACTCATCGAAATCAGCTGATATTGTCCATTTTTAAAAACATTGTCCATATCAAGGATAATGAAGCTCCAACAGCTGCTACAACTGGCGCACTGTAGCCCACAGTTAGTCTTTTTTTTTTAAATAAAGAAAGTGCCTCTGTATCTTAAAGTGTACGAGTTCCTCTAAGGCAGGGGTGCCCAACCTTTTTTGAACCAAGAGCTACTTTTGAAGTCGGCAGTTTGCCAAGAGCTACTCGTCCAGTCTTAGTATCAAAAAAACATAATTTTTCGTCTCCCTACTCCTCACTTCTTTAAATAAAACAGAACGTAATGTTTTTCTAGTTTTATTTAATTTAAAGTATTGTCAAACAAAACTGTCTACTTAACCATATATTTAACTACAAAAAAAGATAAAATCCTTACTTAACTCCTGACAGAGAAACAGAAAAGTGATGCTCGAACAAAAAGGATCAAATTTTTTACCTCCTTCAATTAGTACTCACTGTAACGTGCGAGCTAAGAGGGCTGGAAATCTGCCCAGTGCGAGAACCACCGACTTAAATAACTTTGGAGCACGGGAACTCGTCTCCGTTTATTCAAAGAACTCCTCTTCTCTCCATACAGGGGAGGAAAAACAAAACTAAAGTCAAAGCACACAGTAAAAAACTCTCGTTTATACTATTACAAAAAGTGACTTACGATGGTGCAGATTCACAGATCTCCAACAACTTTTTCAAACCTCAATCTCTGTGCAGCATGCAGGATGGTGTCATCTGTAGGTGCTGGCCCTCACTGGTCCAGACTGCTGGCTCCAGACCATTCAAAGAGTTCTACCTGTTCACCACCTTACAAGAGAGACACACACACACACGCACACACACACACACACACACACACACACACACACACAGAGCCACGTTAGGTAGAGAAAACAACTGCAAAACAAATAAATAAATAACACAAAGGTGCCAGTCAGTGTATAAGACACTAGTCTTGTCTAAAATGTAATAAAAACAACATACAGACACATTGTGACAAGTCAAGAGGAGACAACTTTTTATGCAAGAAGCTATATAAAAATAAATGTATCTCTATCTTAGTGGGACTTCTGACACTGCCCAGGGTCTCAGGTGGGCAGTATGAGGTGGTTGAGGTGTAAGCAGGTCTCCAGATGATCATCAGTCTTTGTGGATCTGTTCTTGGACTTAATGATTTTCATGTGAGAGAAAGCTGACTCCAGAACTCTCCATCCATGCGACTTGTTGCTCTGGATTTGATACCAATGTCATTTTGCAGAGTCAGAACCTCATTTTCAACACTGGAGCAGTCCAGCTGAAACACGAATTTGGACACATCCATCCATCCTGGTGGACAGATGCACGTCTTATAAGCAGCCACTTTTATTTTTAAAATCACGGAGAAGCACGTCTGCAGCATCAAACGCTTCTTTCATAAATTCGTCATCGCTGAAAGATGTTTTCCGCAGTGTTTTTTTGTGTTGAGGCAGGTACGGGGCTGCATTAGCAGCCGATAGCTTAGGAGGGGGAATCCATCTCATAGCATCGGTGCATTGTTTTGAAAGAAATGCAGTTCGACGTTATCCTTTTTGGACAAGCCAAGGCAGCGCTCGAATTACATATGAGTCCTCTTCCCAGTCCAGGTGAAAATAATAAGTTTTTATTTGCTTGTTAGCTGTCTTTCGTTCATTTTTTTTCCCACCTCGCTGCTTTGTTGTGAACACGTGACCCTAAAGTCTCGCGAGACCGTGTTCGGAGTGCTGTTTCACCGCACCCAAAATTCGCGAGACTACGTCTGTGAGCGGAGCTGACGAGCCAGCTCGTCGGCTGTGCTGGGGATGGTGGAGGGAGCGTGTTCAAGGCTGGAATGTAAACTCCTCCCGCTTCTGCCGGAGAGCTCAGCGWGCGGACATGAGTCCCGGGCCGGAGCGCAACTGTTGCTCTCAGCTGACGAGCCGGCACTCAGCTGTTAGAGGAAGGTTGCGCTCCGTGAGCTACCGGGAACCAGCCGACGAGCTACTGGTCGATCGCGATCGACTGGTTGGGCACCCCTGCTCTAAGGTTTGTTAATTATGCATTTATTTAAATCAAGCAATTGTTAGATTTTGTTAAATGTTTTCACAAAAACATTGGCCAAAAATAATAAAAATTCCTAATTTCTAAAGATCGGCATTGACTCGCACCTTATTAATCAATATCTAGCTGCTGTAAGGCACTCAGGTTGTTTTAAATAAATGTTAAACCTTTAGTATTACTTGAAGGAATGCATTGTTGCTTTTTATGACAGAGCTTTACTCTAAAACTATCTTATGCTTAAAAAAGGACAAACATCTTGCTGTTTGGATCAAACCATGCAAATGACATTATACATGGACATATGCAATATTGTGAGATTTAACAAAATGTTGTAGCACTCAGAGAATATGTTGGGAATGACTCTCAGCTACTACCACTCCAAATTTGAGCTCAAAATCTATAAAATGGATTAAGTTGTAGCCATTTCTGTGTTGGCTAATGTTGATTAGCTGTGATGACTAGGCATGGGACAGTATGAAATTATGACTGTATGATAACCTTAGGCAAAAATATCACGGTTTCGGTATTATGATTACAGCTCTAAAAATCAATTTTTGAAATTTGTATTTCAAAACAGAAAAAGGAAATAGCTTTTCTATTATCATATTCAACTTTAATTATCTTTGGAAGCTGTTTTTAGATCTCAGAGGTGTTACACTGAAATTTATTTACCTGTGTGCATTCATACTTATGATTTTTAGCACCTAATGCWATTAGTTTATCCTGATAAAAGTTTACTTCTAATAGGATAACTGCTTTACTACTGCTTTATTATTTAAGACAAATCAGTGTATACTGCATGACTAGTCTTTTTATTGAAGTAATGTATCACGTTGGGAGTTTTTATTGTTTTTTAAATTTCAAAAGGGTTTTGACGTAAAGCTTATAATTATATGCACACAGAAACAAGAGATCACAACGCGTGTTTATGAAACGCACTTTCAGCTAACAAGCTGATTGGCTAACGGAGGCATTCAGTTTTATCGCCTTTCACTTAAAACTTATCAAATACACAATCCAACAACTCTAACAGTTTTGAAGAAAAGTTGTGATCAGCGCATTAAGCCACAACAACACGATATGTTTCACAATCTGATGCTAACGTTAGCTCGTTCATTTCAAGATAGCATAAACTTTACCTGGAGCTGCGATCATGTTAGATGTGTTKCCTCCACGGTCCACATTGCTGTCGTCTTTACAGAATCCTAAGTATTTTCATATAGCTGGCTTTATTATTTTAGACAGGGAAAAAGTTTGGGGAACTCTGTTCTYCAGCCACCAGCACAAACCCCCTCAGAGCTGCGAGTGCCGACAGGCAGCGGGAGTGCGCGGGGGAGGGGTCGCGTGGGGAAAGTCTGGAAAAATAAACAAAAAACACATATATCGTAGGCACGGTATGACAGAAAATTTTAGTGGTTTTGAAACCATGACTTTTTCATATCGCGGTATATACGTTTGAAACCGGTATTCGGCCCATGCCTAGTGATGACCATTAAGAGTTAGGTTGACTCCAAAAGGTAATCAATCGTACGTGTACAGCTATTGGTCACTTTCTGAGAGTTTCATTAAAATCCATTCAGTATATTTTGCTAACAGACTTTATTGGCAGAAAGGAAATATACATTTAAAAAAAAACCAGCATATTATTTTGTTTGTAATTGTAATATCTTGTCAGTGTTTTTATGTTTATTTTTATCTATATTACTTTGTCATGTGATAAATCTGTTTTTTTAATGCATTACTTAATAAAAATGACTTGACTTTGCTAAATGAATGAACATGGTGTACTTATATCAGATGTGGTTATATACAGTAGCTTTATGTTTCTGAGCCTCTGTGCACAAACAGAAGCATATTTTGTGTAGTTTTATCTGATGATTGTACAAAAATCCACTTTTTAAAATTCCTCTGAACTCACATGTTGCTCATGATTTAATTGTGTGTTTTCTTTTTTTACCCCCTCATGCAGTTCAACATGCAGAGGCTCAGTCTGAACAAAGGTGAGCTCATAAGAAATTTAAAATATTTTTTTCTAGCTGCTTTTTCTGTTTTCTATCATAGTTTAAATAATAATAAAGAGTATTGTGTTGTCTTTCCCCGTCTCTTCAAAAACACAACATCCTACATCCCTACTACACTTACGTCTGTGTTTGCTTTTTTCCACCAACACAGTCAAACGATGAGCTCAGAGCACCATCTRCTCAGCGTTCCTGAGCTCAGCCACCACCTGGCTGAGAGCTACCTGACCTGCTGCCTGTATCTGCAGGAGACGCTGCAGTACAAACGGCGAAACCACGGCAAGGTACGACCTGACCGCCACTAGCTGTTAACCCTTGCAGATGTTTATGTTCTAAAAGGCGCTTTCTGTTTGGACAGTTCTGTACGATGATGTGCAGCGGCTGCTTTGTGCTGGCTGTGGTTGGACATTACGTGCCAGGAATCATGATATCGTATATTATCGGTGAGTCATTTTGTGTCTAATTAACATGTAGAAACACTGTTGAGCTGTCTGGTTGTCATGACAGACTGTGTGTGTGTGTGTGTGTGTGTGTACATACATGTGTTTTTTTTTTACCTGGTGGGGACAATTTTTGACCATTTTCCTGGTACACACAGCCTGGTGAGGACCCACTGTTCCTTATGGGGACAAAAACCCGAAAATACCGTTGGTGGGTCAGGGGTTAGGTTTAGGGTAAGGGGTCAGGGTTAGGCTAGAAATAACAGGTAAATGAATTAAAGTCAATGCAAAAGTCCCCATGAGGATATAAGAGCAAACTTGTGTGTGTGTAGAGTAAAAACAGCAGCGCTGAGATTACAGAGATCTTAAACTGGGATTTTTATTCTCTGTGGGTGATAAGGGTTTTATTCATTCGCATATGTGCTTGTGTTCGTTTGTGAACCACTGAATGAGTTTTAATAAAACTTACAAATTGTAATCATGGGATGTAGATCTACAACTGATTACTTCTCGAGTCAAGCTGATTAGAGATAGATGGATACAGGTGTTTGAAGGCAGATACCGATTATTTCAGTCTAACCGATTTGCCAATACTGTATGTGCAGCCGATTTATTTTGCCCGATTCTTGAAGCCGACACTCCTTTTTCTTCCTCCATTAACATGAAAAAAATAATGATAACAAATGTTACACAAGTCTCAATTTAAACAAAGAAGAAATATTTATTAACTGAGCTTAATCTGGTGTAGGCTGAGTGTAGTGCTGCCACACAGGATTAAAAATTTCAGTCATTTCTTACAAAAAAATATTAAAGATTTTTATATCTAGTGCTATTTTTTCTTTTTGACTTGTATATTAATCAGATTAGGGCTGGACGATGTGGCGAATAAATTATCACGATTAATTTTTTTCATCTCGTCCAGTCATGATTATTGTGAAGATTATTTTATTAACCTAAAAAGTGTGTAATTTATAAAGTGACTGAAAAATAATTTAACAAATATATAGCTACAGAAAGAAAGAAAAGTAATGGCTGTTCTTTCACTTTAACTAATATAACAAATAGCTGTGGTTCAGTAGAACATTAAATTGTTTTTGCAAGGTGTTGAAATTTTACGAAGAACAAAACATTCTTTATGTGTAAAACAGAGAATCTCACATTAGTAAAGTTATCTTTTTGTAAAATTAAAGTTTTAGAATTGAATTTCACAATAAATATGTCATAAGAAACATAAACCCTACAAACGGCAACAATTTGTGCACACTTRCCTATTGGGTAGAATCTAAGCTCATTTTTTACCTCTGTTATGGAAGGAATCCCCCACCCCCCTCCTGTTTACAGTGCTGTCAAAAAACAAACAAAGCTTTTTCATTTTTTCTTAAGGAGTATCTGATTCTGCACACACAACAAGACCTCGGATAAAATCCCACCTTCTGAGTGTTGAGGAGTTTGCGGCATCTCTCTCAGCTCACTGTTTGTGATGCAACTCAGACAAGTGGTCTTCATGTTTTCTTACGCGTCCAGCCCACCGTGTGCTGACAAAACTTTCAAAAAAGTTCTTCTCTAGAAAAATAACTGCTGGGACATCGTCCTGCCCTAAACGTTAACTGTATTTTTGGAGGAAATTGCTGTTTTAGTGAGTCTGTTTGCCGTGGGTCGAGGCTGAATTTCATTTCTCTCTCTCTCGTGTTGGGAGGGGAGCTCACTCCACGTGCCTGTTAGCAGATAACAGCAGGTACAGGGAGCGGCAGCGATACCTCAGAAACTCACCCAAATAAGCAAATTCCATGAGGTTCAGCATTTTACACTGGATTACATTTTGTTTGGTCAAGTCCGTGATTCCATCCGCGTTTCTTTAGCAACTTATAAGCGKAAGTGGAACAGGTGAAGGTGGATTCTGATTGGCTGATGTCTCACACATTTTTGCCACGTTTGATCGAGTAAAGAGGCTCACAGCGGCAATGCATGCGCTCACATGATCTCAACAAGGCGCGGATCAGCCAAACGCACGAACGTATCGGCTAATATGATGCAAGGAAAAAACACAACTATTGGCCAAAAATATTGTCCGGCTGATGTGTCAGTTGACCTATCGAGCTGATTCAAGATGGCACCACAGCTAACTGACCTTTAATAGACACAAACATGACTATAAGTCTGTGTTTTTTTTTACAGATATTGACAGATAATCTGCTGTATTAGAAGCTGAGGCTCAACCCCATTACGTATTCTGAGCGCTAACAGATTGTGCAAAACCTTAGAGTCAACTCTATCTGTTAGCAAAATATCCTATAAACCACTGAAGTGATTTAATGTTCAAGGTACAATCAACGGATGTTAATTTACAACTGAATAACTTTAGAGCTAACCCAATTCAAAATGGCTGCCACAACCAGCTGGCTTTGAAAACATAGAAGTCACTGAGTTTATAAACATGGAGCTAAAACATGATGTTTGTTACTGAGTCATTTACACACTTAAAACAGTTAAACACTAATTTCTCAACAATCTCTAAYACTGTGGCATAAAAGATGGTGACGGGTGATATGCAGTCATTTAAGAAATGCTAGGTCTTTAATTTCTCTTTTATTGCCTTGAAACCAGTTTCATTTATTTATTTTTTTATAAAGTCAACTGTCCTGTTTTGTGTTTATGTCCAGCTCTAAGCGTGCTGCTCTGGCCGTTGGTGGTGTATCACGAACTGATCCAGAGGATGTACACGGGCTTGGAGCCGATCCTGATGAAACTGGACTACAGCATGAAGGGAGACACCGAGCATCGCAAGCACGACAAGAGGAGTGAGCACCGTCCTCATCTCAATAACACGGTTCCCTTTAAAACCGAGTTTGAGCTGTGCTACATCACATTTCTTCATTCTGTTTACAATACTGACCCTCAGACATGTTATGTGGTTGTTTAAACTAAACGTCTTTAGTTTCTTTGGTTTATTGATGCATGAAATTAGGCACATTTTTGTCAATCTCTCTATAGTTGTTTGAATTTGCTGTTGATTAATGTCCTTCTCAGTTATGTTAATGGTGTGTGTGTGTATGTGTGTGTTTTTAACAGAGGTAAAGAAGGAGATGGAAGTGGGAGATGAGCCTCTAGTGGAGACAGAAAGTGAGAGTGATGAGGACGAGGAGGAATTGTCTTGTTTTGCTCCGACGGTATGAACACACACACCTCACACCTCGACTTAAAATACACAGGATGTGGTTTTTTTGCGGTGAAGTGTGTTAAACTCTGAGGCTGCTGTAGGACTCGTTACTGCGAGGACTCGTATGTTGGCTGTGCTGGAGTCAGCACTGGCCTCTGAATGCAGTCGTCTGTTAGTGGAATGAAACTCTGCTGCTGCGGTGCTTGACTTGCTGGATTACCTTTCAGGTCCTAACACATTCCTTTACAGTGAGTGGGAGGTGTGGACAGGGCAGATCAGGAAATGATAATATTATCAGGTGAATTGTTTCACTAATGACTGGACAAGTACAGAGAAAAGAAGTAGAGGCAGGTTTTCTCGCATTCTTTTTAGAAACCTTGTAGTGTAAAAATAAAAACACTTGTTTTTAGGAATCAGAGCCAGTTCAGTAAAATGATTTTGTTTTTTGTTTTTTTAGCGATCTTCAAACCTGCTCTGTAACATTTACTCAAAAAAACAAAACAAACAAAAAAAAAAAACGAGATGTCAGTGTTTGAGTCATCACGTCTCCGTCTGTGTCACTCTGAACCAGCTTAAAATTTACTCTTTTTCATTATGAAATCATTAAAAAAAGATTATGTCTAAGTTTATAAGAAACATGTAAAACAAACAACTACATTTTGACAACAATTTGTAGGTCTCACACTCTATTTAAAAAACAAACAAACAAAAACTGTGGGGTGATTTGCCAACCAGTGCGAGACAGACAGCTCAGCTTGTGCTCGTGATGTTACACTGCAGTGGATTTCTATTTTAAATTATTAATTATCTATTTAAATAATCAGGTTTTTTTTTACACAAAACTGTATTTAAAGGTATCTTTTAAGAGTTATCAAAAAATGTAACTGCATCTAGCATTAATGACTTTCATGAACAAACTCACAAGCAAAAACATGCAGAAAGAAATAAACTATTCATTCACCTATAAGCATTAGTAATTATGTTACATAATGTTTTTAAATCAATGTGTGGAGCATATATTTATGGCTACTTCTGTGAACAAACACATCTCATCAAATAATGTTAAAGGCATTTTTCATTACAATTGTTTATTTTATTTATTAGTATTTATAAAAGAAGCACCCCAAAGTTTGGTATTTATTGAATCTTATAGAGAAGAAATGTTAATTTTTACATTTTTTTATGCATTATGAACTTTAGTTGTTATTTATTCAGGTGTAAAAACTGATGTCAGGTCTGTGTTAAAATGTGTGTATATGGATTTTTCTTTCCTTTCCAAATAGTTCAAAGAATGTTTGTGTTTTACGGTCAGGTGGATGTGAAAACTACAGCACTGGCTATGGCCATCACTGACTCCGAGCTGTCAGACGAAGAGGCATCTATACTGGAGAGTGGGGGGTTCTCTGTGTCCAGAGCCACCACCCCCCAGCTAACGGACCTCTCTGAAGGTGAGTCTCAGTAACGACAGAGACACGCTCCAGTTTAGTTAGTAGGAATTTAAATCTAGAATTAATCTCAAACAAGCTTTTATTGAGGTGTTCTTTACTGCCTCAGACTTGGACCAGCATAGTTTACACAGCGACCCCGAGGAGGCATTCCTGCGGGACCTCCCAGAGTTCCCCTCGGTCGAGGAGTTCCCATCCATTGAGCACGGTCTGCTTCACTTTCCCCATCGAGGCTTGGCTCAGGTGGACGGTGCACAGGCCGGTGCCGAGTTGGAGAAGGAGCCACTGAGTCCCGCCAGCCTCCTCATCCAGCACCTGGCGTCGCCCCTCCACTTTGTGAACACGCATTTCAACGGACACGGCCGACCGCCCGGCAGCGAGGAGGCGCAGAGGCGGGCGGCGGAGGGCCGGGACGCAGCAGTGACCCAGGGAGCCCAGCGCTCCTTGGAGGCGCTGAGCGAGGAGATCGTGAGCACGGCCATCTCCACCGTGGTGCAGAACACTCTGTCGGCCCTGCTGCGCTCCAGCGAGGCCAGCGACGAGCCCTCCCTGGCCGAGTTCCTCCCTACCGAAACCCCACCTGGCCCTCTGGAGACCCCCACCCAATCCACCGACACCGCTAGCAACACGGTCATTACAGCGGGGGCGCCGGATCCCAACACGGACCTGGACGATGGGGTGAAGGCAGAAAGCGGCGCCGGCGAAGAGTTCCCAGATGACACGCTGGTTCCGATGGAGGAGGAGGACTTTGAGCTGTTGGACCAAAGTGAACTGGAGCAGGTGGATGAGGGGCTGGAGCTCAGCTCTGACAGAGAGGTGGGCGGAGCTTCATCAGACACAACTACATTGGTTCTACAGCCACAGTCATAGCCCACCCTCTTATCCCCACCTTTATATGTTGTTGTTTTTATTTGTATGTTAAAAACGACTTTATTTACCCTCATCTGCAACGCATTATTCAAAGACTCTGTTGGTGGTTGAAAACATTCTGCTCTTTACATTTCATCATTCTTCTCAGCTTTGGTATCTGAGTTGTTTCATGTTAGATGGCAGGAGGCAGTCATGCTACCAAAGCTCTACTGTACCATTAAAAGGGACATGATATGCTTTTATTTTGGTATATTAACATGTTGGAGGCTTTGGTCAAAATACAATCTTACTGCCTCCTTTTCAAACATTTATTCAAAACAGTTTCATTTTTTGAGTTGCTTACACTTTTATTATTTTCAGTATTCTTTAAGGCTGCATCCACACTTCAGGTCTTAATGCTCAGATCTGAATTTCTCTGCGTGGACGTTCACGTGACCATTTAAAATGAACYGCCATCTGACTCCAGTGTGATGTCAAATACAAGCGCTCTGTTTAAGTAAACATGGATGCTGCAGATGTTAGCACGTTTATTCTGAAGTTGTTGTGCAATCAGAATTTTTTTTCTGCTCTCCTTGTTTCAGCCAGTGTTTACATTTAAACCACCTGTCTCTTGCCGCCTACTCCAGCGCAGCGTGTAGTTTGGAATGGGATGCGAGTGACGTGCTGAAAGTGAAACTATCTAAAGCATTGATCCAGTAACTTTTGTATCGATGTGATGACATCACATCATCTTGTTCACACTGGTCTGTTGGAGGTCGAGCATAGCCTCACATAAAGTCAGAGAATAGTGAAGAAAAAAGTTCAGAAATATGCTGTCGCACCAAAACAGCAGCAAGGGGTTTTTAATTTCCCACTGCTGAGGTTCAGTGAATGCATCGTGATTACAGGTTGGAGGCAGAATAACCGAACTCAGAGGTGGAAACATGACTCATATTTGGAGATAATTTCAGACCTAGAAGGCTCAAAAAAAAAAAAACTGGGTTGCATTTTTTTGTGTGTAAAGTCACTTTACTATTCCATGCTTTCAAGCACAAATAATGCATTTTTCTTTAGCAGCATGTCCAGTTTAACACTCATGGTACATTAGAGGTTTGGTTTTGTTGTCTGTTAACTTGTTTTAACAGTTCTGAAGATGTCGTTATTGTTTCTGAATGCGTTCAAATCTAAAACTGAAGTTTAGCATCCTGCTAACAACAAGGATGCCTTGGCTTTTGGATGAATCCGTCCATGCAGATGTTTATCTAGTTTATTAAAATAAAATTTAAAAAAAGGTAAAATGTTGGATCTATAACAAATATTATATATGCTATAAATTATTTAATTTAATTACCAGCTGATGAAACTTTAACAAAAATCTTAGGGGAGTGCTGAGAGTGTATTTTATGTCTTTGATTAACCCATAATGATTGTAAATACTCGTTTTAATGACACAGTGTATGTTCAAGTGTAATCGTTAAAGAAAAAAAATACATTGGCATCTTTTTTTTTTGAGTTGAAGCAATTTTCGGGGATTTATTGCCTGAAAATTAGATCTTTGACATTCTTGGATGTTAAGAACATAAAAAAAATTACAAAAGTGAGTTTTATGCGAGAGAAGTCAAAAGAAACTCCCCCTGTGGGACAGAAGGCACATTTTTTTATTGACATCTGTGAATATTTCTTACACCCAAACATAATTGATCCATATGTGACTGAATTTGCTCTATAGGTCCTTGTACTGTTTGTACAGTCATCACTCGTTTATTTTTTTATTTTATTTTTTGCATGCGCTGCATCACACGTTTGAAAATTAGCAGTCAATTTTCCTGAGARTTGCTCTTCCAGGAGCACATTTCTGTTGCTGTCCTTGATTAGAAATGGGTCAAAAGGTCACCAGATGAACTGCTTTCAGAGAGATCTTAATAAAGCTTTAGGTAACCACTCAGCATCCAGCTCTCAGGGTGTGTGTGTGGGGGTGTGGGTGTGGGTGTGTGTGATGGGGTCGTACAGCAGGATTATAACAGGATATGTATTCTTTTCTCCATCCGTCGTAGAGCTTTGTATTTCTACTAACCGTTCCTGTTTTTCCAGTTGTTTTATAGTGTAGAAATGATATGAGAAAAAAAAACTACAAAAGTGTATTTTCTGCATGTAAAAATGGCTCTCTGTTCATGTTGTCAACTGCACAATTTGTGGGAAAAAATACTAGATTGAATGTTTCAAGTAAAAACAAAAAAGCTCAGATTCTTTGATATTTTGTTACTAATGATGGAATAAAAGTTTGCTGTAAATAGACATGGGTGGTGTTAGTAGAAAAGTCTGGTAGTCATGTTTGACTTTTTACATCTGAACATATTAGTGGTGGTCCAATACCAGCCTCAAATACTTGCAGATACTTTGGACCGATACCACTTTTATGTTCTGCGACGTCATCTCCTGTTCCACTTTTTAAATAATTGAGGGCAATTTTTTTTAAATGTCCGTAGTTTGGAGATATAAGATAAAGACAGATGAAAAGACAGCAGGTTGTTTGCTGTGTTATAAAAGTAATGTGTTTCTAACATCACTGTGTACTGTTTAAATAATAAATCATTAACTACTTGTAAGTACACAATTAGTATCAGGAAACCTCTAAATATTGCTGTGGATAGATTTTACAAACAGCTGGTAAATAAAAACAAAAGCTGATTAACATAAGTTGTATCACTGGACACGATCAAACTGTTGTCCACTTCTGCTTTATTTATTATTCTTTAAATGTGTTTTCTGACRTCTCACTATCCAAGTTCTTTTTCCTGTAAAAGAAAAAAAAAATGCAATATCTCGGAGTAAAAGTTGGGACAGGATGAAAAAGGGTGGCATTTCTAGATGTAACTAACGTTTCTTGACTCCATTTCATCCTATTTTAACTCAAACACAGGAGTTGAAAGAATGTGACTTATAATACGCTGCCTGTAACTCAAATAACGTAGATGCAATGGTGGGCACAGTTCCACTAAAGCAYTAAGAGGGGAACTAATTTCCTGAYTKGTGCTTTAGGGCTTTTGCTAGTTTTCAAATTTATTAGTGGATTAGCGCTTGCTAAATTCATAGGCTAAATTTAGAAGCACTAACTGAGGTCTGTAAATGTTGTTGATCAACATTAATGTTGATGAGGGTGAAAGCTGTCACACATTTTGTTCATATGTGTCACTTATCCACCAGGTGACAATATATGAACCCAAATACAGCTGTGGAATGTCAATGATAAGGCTTAAAGGGGCAATATCATGTAAAATCAACTTATTTGAGTTTTATATCATGTTATAATGTTATACTCTCATAAAAAAACATGCCCAAAGCCTTGCTTTGATTCTTTCATGCATGTTTGAGAAATCCTGCAGCATTTTTAGGCAGCCATGCTGAGGAGCAAAACGACAGGTGAGGACCAGAAACGCCACTGGGATGTGTCTGTAAGCTGAGCTTCCTCATCGCGGAGCCCCCCCCACACACACACACACACCCCGCCCATAACTCCTGCAGGCTCTCGAAAGTGAAAGTTAAAATGTCTGTGGAGCTCCTAACATTAGTTCTCACTCAGTGAAGCTCTTTTCAGATTAAAAATACCTTTGAGGAAATGTATTTTCAGATGCCAAGTAAACTGCATCATGGCAGCCCCCCACCCCCCGCCAGCACCGAAATGGGTAAGACAGAAGCAGAAGGTGGCTCTTAAAGAGACAGAGGCCAATTTCAAGTCATTTAGAAGAGGAAGTGATGAGAAGATAAGTTAATTTTATATTTAAACATAAAACAACATTTTAATAACAACTAAATGTGACATAGATACTTTATTATGGTATAGTATTTAAATGTATGCCTGACAAACACATAATATTGGCCCTTTAAACAGATCAATGTCATGTCAAATTTATTTGTATAGCACATTAAAACAAAAGCTGACAGTGCTTCACAGTTCAGTCAAGACATATCAAAAAATAAATAATAGATCCAAATACAGAAACACAATATAATAAATGAAAAATCTCTTAACTGAACCTCCAACTCTGTCTTAACCATAAGCCAAAGAAAATAAATGGGTCTTCAGGATCCATGATTAGTTGTAACATTACACTTTATTTGAGAAACATTTATTTTAACTGTAAAAGACTGTAAATATACTATAGACAGTTTAGTTTTTATCATTTTTAAACTAAAAGTTTAAAAACAGGCTAAGCTGAGGTTCTTCCATGAAGCAGCTCTCTTGTCCTCCATCCATATTTTCAGTTGTAGACTGAATGGGCCTCATGCAAGAACCGTTCGTACGCACAGATTTGTTCTTAAATTGTGCGTACG
>NW_013952597.1:893493-895291 GCF_001266775.1 Austrofundulus limnaeus
GCATTGTTCTTTGTCAAAAAACAAACACAGAATAAAATAAAATAAAATAAAAAAACTATATTAAAAAAACTATAAACCAACTCTTTTCTTTCTTTCTTTCTTTCAATAAAGTAATTTTTTAATTTGAGTTTGAATTTAATTTGTATTTATATACCTCTCTTTGGCCGTGAAAATTAAAATTGAAACGGTCACCACAAAGCGCAACAGTCGATGCTCAGTAGCTGTCACTCAAAAAATGACAAAGAATTAAAATAATGCTTTTTTCTTTTCTTTTTTTTTTAGTTTGTGTATAAAACAGAATTACTCACCTGGCTAAAAAGGATGGGAGCCCCCACAGCTCGTTCCTGCAGCAGGAAGTTGTCTCTCTCACCAGCAGGAGGAGCTCCGAACAAAGAACGACAGAGAGAGAGAGGAGAAAAACAAGTTAATGAAAGCCAGATGCATCCAAAGGCAGCAGCAAAACCCCCACTCCTGATGCTCTGCAATAAATCACTTCTTAGACAAGACAAAGGAGTTGCAGCAAGAAAAAACGTTGCACCCACACAATTTGGTTCCAGCCCAAACCGCGCCAAGTCAATTCACAAATAATAAACAGAAAAAACAACAAAACCCCACAATTAACACCAAACAACCATTTAGAACAGACAAACACAAAGGTCTGTACTCCCTTGCTTGAACAGAATTAAAAAAAAAAAACAAAAAAAAAACGTGACATGTCCCCTTTAAACTTCCAGTAACTAGACGGAGCCTCCACCACCCAATATTTTGTTACCTCCCCGGCCTATTTCATCGGAATTAAACAGCACTTAGGCCTCAGAAGATACTGCAACCGGGTACTTTTATCCGGGCGAGAGAACAAAGACCAGGCTGAACGGCCCCGTACACACACTGCTAACAGCAGAACCATTCACCGCGCCCTCCAGCAGCTAACAGAATGACAAAGACGTCTCTCTGCCAACCCGTTTCTCAACTACGGAGATGCGGCGAAAACTCAATACAAGAGATGCATCTCAACACTTTTTCTTCAAAAGTACGCGTACTTTACACATAAAACGCCAGAGGACACACACTTAACCCCTGCGGCGGGCAACACGTCGCAAAAAATAACAAATAACTTAGCAAGGTTGAACACACAAAAACAAAACAAAGACAGAACACCAGACATTAGACGGAGCCCATCGCTGCGGCCGACAAACTTCATATGAACCGCCCTGAGTCTCTGAGGCATAAAAATCAAAAAAACAGAGATAAATATGGCCAATAATACCCCTGCTAATTCAATATTAACCTTAAGACTGTACAGGCCTGTTCGTTGACGCCATTTTATGCTGTGTTCGCCTCGGTTCACGTTTGGCTGTCGGCGGCTGTTTCCCTCCGTCTCCTCTCGTCTGCTTGCTGCGGCTGCTGGGTTGCTGGAAAATCAGAGAGCGTCTTGCCTGAAAGTTGTTGGATGTTAAAAACCTCTTCGGCAAACACATGAATGGAAAAATGACGATAATCTTCAAGCTTCTGGACAATGTTTATTTAGCTAGAGAGATGGGGACAGCTTATCACAGCGAGATGGAAAATTGGACTGAACAAAGGGCGCGCCCCTGCTCGAAAGCGCGCTCACATTTCTTAAAGGCACAGTACATGAAATCACTACAGTGTTTTCTGACGTCTCACTATCCAAGTTCTTTTTCCTGTAAAAGAAAAAAAATCCAATATCTCAGAATGAAAGTTGGGACAGGATGAAAAAGGGTGACATTTCTAGATGTAACTAATGTTTCTTGACTCCATTTCATCCTATTTTAACTCA
>NW_013952597.1:895937-897833 GCF_001266775.1 Austrofundulus limnaeus
CCCCCCCCCCCCCCCCCCCCCCCAAAATGGGCGGGACAGAAGCAGAAGGAGGTTCTTAAAGAGACAGAGGCCAACTTCAACGCATTTAGAAGAGGAAATGATGACAAGATAAGTTAATTTTCTATTTAAACCTAAAAACAGCATTTTAATACCAACTAAAGGTGACATAGATACTTTATTATGTTATAGTATTTAAATATATGCCTGAGAAACACATAATATTGATCCTTTAAGAGAGCAACATGGCAACATGTGACTCATGTTGTCTGTTGAAGAATGTTCATGGCTGTACTGGGTTATTTTAGTGCTTTAGAATTAWCTTTTGCTAAAACTTTCAGTACATTAGTGCTTTAGAATTAGGGGACKTAAATATTCGAGTTAGTGTTTTAGTAGTGGAACTAATTTTTAGATTAGTGCTGCCCACCACTGCGTAGATTTCAGAATCTTAGGTTTTTTGATTTTGCGAGTTTTAATGATGTGATCAGATAATGTTCTGTATTGTAACAAACCTCTGCAGTTCATGTGCAAAAAGCTCAAGTTTTTCCCTCAGTTTGTCACCAGCTGTCACGTCAAAGCTCACGGACCACCCGCCATCTGGGAGACCGTTCAGACCTGGACGTGGATAAAGCCTTCCTACTTTAACGTAATCAAGGTAGATCTATACATGTTGGAACACCATAGATTCAGTTGCTGTGTCCTCACCTGAGTACACGATACAAACAGACAGGATCTCATCTGGACCAGAAGTGCCACACCAGGCCCTCAGGACTCCGAGGACCCCGTTGCTGGCTGATACTGCTGCAGGCCGGCCTGTCTTTGAAGACACAGCTACACGGCAATGACGCACCTGCTGCTGGAAGTCTGTTTCCGACCACTGCCTGGAAAGAAAGATTGTTTTCTTGGCATACGGAGACACGTGGAAAGGCCAGAAGTGTTGTGCAATCAACATTTGTCCCCAGCTGAAAGCCGCACTAGAGTCCTGACTAGTGGGCTGTGTCGTAATATAAAACCAGACAGGTGTCTGGTTGTAATCTCGTTGAAGCACAGTACTGAAACTAAACCTTTGTGTTGGTTTTCCCCTCACAGACCTGTCATGTAAAAGATCTGGAACAGGTTGGGAAAAGCAAGGAGGTCCCGTGACTGCGCCTCGATAGTTGAAAACCTTCGCTCTCTGCAGGTCAGGGAAGAAAGCACCACTGANACGCTCTCTGGTTTCTCTGAACCTAAATATTCAAGTTAGTGTTTTAGTAGTGGAACTAATTTTTAGAGTAGTGCTGCCCACCACTGCGTAGATTTCAGAATCTTAGGTTTTTTGATTTTGCAAGTTTTAATGATGTGATCAGATAATGTTCTGTATTGTAACAAACCTCTGCAGTTCATGTGCAAAAAGCTCAAGTTTTTCCGTCACTTTGTCATCAGCTGTCACGTCAAAGCTCACGGACCACCCGCCATCTGTAAATGTAACTGGAACTGAGAGGACGACTCTATCTGGGAGACCGTTCAGACCTGGACGTGGATAAAGCGTTCCTACTTTAACGTAATCAGGGTAGATCTATACATGTTGGAACACCATAGATTCAGTTGCTGTGTCCTCACCTGAGTACACGATACAAACAGACAGGATCTCATCTGGACCAGAAGTGCCACACCAGGCCCTCAGGACTCTGAGGACCCCGTTGGTGGCTGATACTGCTGCAGGCCGGCCTGTCTTTGAAGACACAGCTACACGGCAATGACGCACCTGCTGCTGGAAGTCTGTTTCCGACCACTGCCTGGAAAGGAAGATTGTTTTCTTGGCATACGGAGACACGTGGAAAGGCCATTAGAGTCCTGACTAGTGGGCTGTGTCGTAATATAAAACCAGACAGGTGTCTGGTTGTAATCTCGTTGAAGCAC
>NW_013952597.1:899213-902541 GCF_001266775.1 Austrofundulus limnaeus
GATGGATGGATGGATGGATGGATGGATGGATGGATGGATGGATAGATGGAAATTGTAACTATAGTGAACAGTGATGAAATCAGTGAGGTCTTCACACAACAGGAAGTAGCTCTCACTCATGGTGTCAGTTTCTGACCAATAAAACAAAACTTAAACTTGAACAACCAACCAACCTGAACAAGAAAACTCAGCAGAAAAACTCATTTTTACACTCATGAACACTTTTAGTAGTGTTAGACATGTAAACACATCATTTCTACAAGATTACCCAGCATTCCCTGCTGACAACATTCTGGTCCATGAGGAAGAGGGCGGGGCTTTTCACAAGACTTCTTTCAACACTGCAGTGTGTTAAATAATGACACTGTTAAGTGTAAGGAACTCTGAAAAGTTCAACAATGAATTCAGTTTTTAGTTAAATGAGTTACAACACCTGGGATCAATAAAGCATTTTTGAATTTGAATTGAATGAAGAATGGCCCCAGTAGATTTGCACCCCATATACCACACTGTGCATCAGTTTTTG
The DNA here is from genome assembly GCF_001266775.1 of Austrofundulus limnaeus. Taxonomy (NCBI): domain Eukaryota; kingdom Metazoa; phylum Chordata; class Actinopteri; order Cyprinodontiformes; family Rivulidae; genus Austrofundulus; species Austrofundulus limnaeus. The sequence continues at coordinate 899,740 of NW_013952597.1, forward strand.
TGTTCCAACATTCTTGAAGGGATCTATCCAGTGTGGGTTAGTGTCAGACCAATAGTGGTGGTTTTGTTAACTTCACCATTCACATAAGTTTGTCTCATCACTGACTCTTGCTGAGTGAAGCTAGGACAGCCACTGATGTTTCTTCATTAGTGACAGTTTTCATGCATCCACATTTTGGAAAATCCAACACTGAACCAGTTTCACAAAACTTGACAAGCAGTTTGCTAACTGTAGCATGGGAGATGGGTGGTCCTGTAGGGTGTCTTGTGTTGAAGTCTTCTGCAATGACCCAGGTACTGTGTTCACCAGACATCAGCACAATTTCTATCCACTCCTCAAGTGTTAACCTCTGCAACATGTCAATGGTTGTGAACAATGAGAAACTTTTAAATAACTCATGAAAGAATAAAGTTACGTTAAAACCAAGCATACTATTGTTTTTCTTGTGAAATTCTCACCAAGTTTGATGTGTCACACGACCCTCTTCCCATTGAAAAAACTAAAGCTGGAACCAAAACGAACAAGTTCAAAATGGCCACCATGGTCACCACCCATCTTGAAAATTCCACCCCCCCTCCCAAAGACTAATGTGCCACAAACAGGAAGTTAATATCACCAACCTTTCCCATTTTATTTAGGTGTTTCCATATAAAAGGCCCACCCAGGATAAAATGTCTGATGCAGAATCCAAAGTTCCTGTCAGCTGGGTCCACATGCCAGCATGAGTGGTGTACACCAGTAAAACCATTAGTTTATAATGGCTCAACAAGGAGGAGGGTGTGTTCAGACAGAGAAAGCTTTAGCTGAGTTTCTCAGATCAGACTTCCCAAACACAAAGTAGATGAGTGTAAGGAGAGTTCAGTAACAGTTCAGGTCACTGTGGAGACTTGGTGAGAACTAAACATTACTCAGCATCTTTTCTCCATCTTTACATCATCACTGACTGAAGTCTTTTAGGGTTTTAAAACACAAATTATACAAACGTATTCTTTTAAATCAATTCTGCCATTGACCACTTTATGAAACATTTATAAAAAAAAATACTCCTAATAAATCAGCGATCGCAAAAAAAAAATCCCCTTAAGGCAGGGGTGTCAAACTCCWGTCCTCGAGGGCCGCTATCCTGCATGTTTTAGAGGTTTTCTTGCTCCAACACACCAGATTTTGATCGCTGGGTAATTAACAGGCTTCTGCCCAATTTGAAGAGTTAATTCAATCACTGAATCAGGTGTGTTGGAGCTGGAAAACCTCTAAAACATGCAGGATAGCGGCCCTCGAGGACTGGAGTTTGACACCCCTGCCTTAAGGCCAAAACGAAACGTTTTAATGCATCTTGACTCACAAAATGATTGTGACAAAGGTTTGGGACCCCTTCTGTTAAACAATGACAACATAGAGACAACTGATTCATAATATCTTTTTATTCATTTATATCTACCGTTTTCATTTATTGGAACAATGATAGTGAAACTATGCCAAAAGCAAACATTTTTAAATGTAACTTGATAATTGCAGATTATCTGACGATCCCATTTAGAGTTTCATGACCAACTTTGAGCTCCAACTCCATCATTGGGAACAACTGTCTTCATGGATCCAAATAACTGAATGTTTGTCCAGAGTTCCTCTGAAGATGTTCTTTCACAAAGAGTTCAAATCAAACTTTCAGTTTGGTCCAGTTCGTCCCATCATTCAGGATCTGCTGTCTCAGTTTTCAGGCTGATACTGTTAAAAAAACATACAAACTTCTGTATAATTAAAAACAAAAAGGAATATCTTGTGAACACAAGTGTTTCTTCACACTGGTTGGATTCCAGTGAAATGTGTGGTTTTGGATTTTAGCAAACTGGAAATCTCAAGGACCTACGACACTTCACAGCCAGCCTGGTGAGGAGCAGGACATGATTGCACCGAGCCGTCACAAACCAGCTTTGAACTTTTGCACTTTGTCAGAAGAAACAAATAAATAAAAAATTCCTCCTCCAGAGCAACATTTCCATACAAATAAACCCGCTGGACCAAACCCCCAACAGCTTGCCTGCAGCTGAAACATTCAAACTGAACTAAACTAGAATCAAAGATTTGTTCTAACTAGAGGATAAATCCTGTAGAGCTGAGGACGCTTTCAGCAACATAAGGTGCTCAAACATTCTGAGTCCTGACACAAGCCTCAACACAACACATTTTTCATTCAGCTTGTTTCTGTGTCAACATCAAACCTGAAGAGTTGGAATAAAAGAACAGATCTCATCTGCTGCACTTYCTGCCTGAGTTTTACACCAAGATGAGTTGTAGCTGTTCTGGTCAAACATGGGAAATAACGCTACGTACTCAGAAAAATAAACTGGCAATGGATTTTAATTTTTTATTTCCCCACTCCGCTGGCCCTAACTTTATTTTTTGTCTCATTTTTTCACTTTAGCTTTAGAAGCTTAAATCTAAGTTGATCAAGTAAAAAAAAATAAACAGATAAATTAACTTTAACTAATACATTTGATGCATTCGTGACTTTCATCTCTTTTTATCTTATTTAAACAGGAACAAAATCATAATGACACAAATTACAACTTGTCTTTCCATAAGTCACAGACACAGAAAAACAAAGCAGGAAAATGAAGATGAGCTTTAAAGTGCAAGTAAACCTGGAGAGTTTGGTTCCAAACCTCTGCAGACAAACAGACGCTAAAAGTTTAAGACATGAAACAAAATCACTTCTGTTTCAGGGAGGCTTTGGAGTAAAAAGAATAATAAAATTTAAAAAGTAAAACAATTTCTCCATCAGTACTATCTGTGCTATGGACA
>NW_013952597.1:904866-906969 GCF_001266775.1 Austrofundulus limnaeus
GTGTGTGTGTGTGTGTGTGTGTGTGTGTGTGTGTGTGTGTGTGTGTGTGTGTGTGTGTTCCCACACCATCATGTAACAGGTTTTGAAAACAAAAACCATCTTGGACCTGAGCTCCAAGGTTGAACAGTCATTCCAGCTGCTGTTCCAAACAGATCCAACTTCTCCTCTTCTTCTCTAAACTAGTCCCATTTATTTACAAGTGTGTGCAGGTTCATCTTCATCTGTCTACATGATCAACAGCACTGGTCCAAATCCAAATGTGTGTGTGTGTGAGCGCATGTAAGGTGCAGGAAGGCAGCTCTGTGGTGAGGTCGATGAGGGTGGGCTGGGGGTCTTTAGCACTGTCTGATGGAGGAGGGGGACACTTCCAATCACCTTATGAAGAAAACTAATCCGGTCCATTTCTTGGTCCGATAGAAAAAAGTGACCCTGATGTGACATTTACAGTCCAACATGTCTTCTGAGCCTTACTTCCTGGCAGGGTGGGAAACCTAAAGAAATGACTCAGAGTTCATGTGAGAAAATGTTTCTGCTGAGGTTGAGGAAAGCTGTGGTTTTTCACCAGTCAGACCAGGACAGACTGTCACCTACTGCCTGGGCAGAGTTCACTGAAGGTAGSAGAGCCATGGTGCTGGTAGAAATGGCTTCCCTCGAAACAATTCTGACCCCAAGAATTAAAGAAAAAAAAATTACAAGATCAAAATCAATTTTTGGTGAAGAGTTTGACGCCCGCTTGCTGGGTAATTTCTGGTTCAGGAAACAGAGTTTCCCCCTTTGAATAAATTCTGGACCCAGGCGAGGGGCGTGGCCTGATGTCAGGAATCATCGTCCGTGTCGTCAATCAGAACCTTGGTGTCACGAGTCTTTGACCTGAGAGGAAAAGGACGGGAAAAAATTAACAAGTGGAATTACCGTAGAAAGATAAAAAATAAACGTTTTACAGTTTGGACACAGTTTAATATTCTGTTTAAAGTTCAACAAACCAGAGAGCCGACATGTTTTAGTTTGATAAATAACAACTTTCATTGTTTGATATAAACTGACTGTGACTCCAGAAAACTACCTGCTCATCCCACTTCTGCAAAGAAAAACATGGTTCTGCTGTTTTAGAAACATTTCAAAGAGATGGGCATTTCATTGACATTTTTAACCTCTTTCCAGAAGGCTTTAGTGTTTTTACATATTAGCTTTTTTCCAGGGAATCAGCCCTCATGGTTTGCTCATTTGGTCTAATGAAGTGTAACACATTTTTGTACTTTGCATTAGGCAGCTTTTTCTGCTCAAAAACAGGGCCCTGCCTAGGTTTTCCTACTGGAGCCCAAGAAGCAGTGGCTTCTTCTTCACTGTGGTGTTTGGACACATATGTGTTCCAACCTGGTTTATTATTAAACTTTATACTACTTATATTTTAAGGTAAATTAGCACCCAATAGTGCTTCAGTGATGTCAGAGAAAAACCCAGTTATTTTGGTTATGTGTTCAATATTAAAGCAGTTACAGTCTGCACAAAGTAACTGGCTCTCTTGGTAATTTAATGGCACAATAAGAACTGATCAGTTTGGGCATTTTAACAGGCTGTTTGTTCAGCAGATAAAGACGACCAATCTATTCGTGTCTGATAGTGATTACTGTTCACATATACAGTTGATATATCTGATTAAATCTAATAGACACCTCGAAGGGGATGTGATCACCAAAGGATATATATAATTTATTAATGTCTACCAAGGCAGCATGGCTGTCTGCTGCAGAGATCCAATGGTCCAACCAGGATGTATTATGCCAGGCTTCACTTATAAAGGTCTAACTTTCAGCTGGAAAAAGTCCTTTACTTGATACAATTAGATTAAATTCTGTACAAAAATGGTGCAGGTGTTTAGTAAACAGTGAGTTATTTTCTGAGATGTCTGCATTCATGTCACCTATAACATAAATGCTTTTTGACTTCTCATTTTGAATAAAAGAGCTGATATAAGCAAGTTTACTAAGGTATTCTTCTTCATTATGATGACATTCATGTGGAGCATTGACATTTAAAATAATAAATTCTTTCTCATGTGTATTGTAATACAGTAGTCCACAACAGAGGTGATTTCTCTGAGAC
>NW_013952597.1:910620-912033 GCF_001266775.1 Austrofundulus limnaeus
CACTCCAGCAGGACAGAATCATTAAAATCAAAGGACTGTACTTAATATAATTCATGAAATACAAATACTTCTTATTACATTTGGCCGCAGCCCTCAGATAGATTTTCATTTTGGGGAAAAGCTTTGTGCAGCCTTGATATATGTATATAAACTGAAACAGCTGGACTAGTGCATCCTAAATTTAACATCCATTCATTCTTTTAATATGCAGGTCAGGTAAAGGCACTGGGGAGATGGCTGTTCTTACATATTCAACAAATTGACTGATTCCATATGTTTTTTTTCTGCTTGGTCAAACAAAGTAACCATTACTGACTGCCACAACTTTTTTCTTCATTTCTTTTAGTGTTTCTTAAAGCCAGAAAGTTGCCATTTGAAATGACTTTAGTTTCGTGTCATGTCTGCTTTTTTTCTACAAAATAAAACTGAATGCACATCCTTCGAGGCAGGTGATTCCATACTTTTTACCAGGGGTTGTATAAGCAGGGTGTTCTATCCAAAATGAATACTGACTGTGAGGCCAGTCGAGGTCTGCGCAGACTCATACTGTAGCTCCTTTTCCAGGTTTTCTTGCCCTGCCGGTTCCTCACTCCGTCCTCCTGGTCCATCATCTGCTCCAGCAGCGTCTGGTCGTCAGCRTTGAGCGGCGCCACACTGATGTCTCTGACAGCCCTGAACTCACCACAGTTATTCAGGTGCTCGTTCTCCAGACGGAAAAAGTTCCACACAAAACGCCTGAAAAGGATAAACTCCACTGTTAATAACTTACTCTAACCTGAAACATACAGTTTTAACAGCATTATTACAATTTAATCATTAATACTAAATACACATCTGCAGTATAGAAATATTTATATCATAATTAAACACCCGCTGCCAAAAAGTGATGCTGCCTGTGTCCAGCAGACAGAGTTTATAAAAACTTTCAGAAAGCTGAACCTTTTGGAGTAAATCTGATACTAGATGGCTGCCACAGTTAGTTGACTTTAACATACAAATAATAGAACATATTGCAAAAGATTTTGTGRTATCAAGTTAGGCTTTGTTATCTTTAAGACTAAACAGGTCATATGAAAAATACTTTGGTTTGTCAAATAACTGTATAATTTGATAGTATATGTTATGTGATCCATCAAAATTCTAAATGTCTTTGTAAACGARACCAAAACATGCAGTTTTCTACAAACTACATAAAAATCAGAGTTTGAATTTCCATTTAGAGCTCCTGAAGGACACAAAGTGATGTGTGGAGTCATTGTGGTCAAACAACACAACTGCAGAAGCAGCTTTTGTTTTTTGGAAGTTTTATATAATTTTGTGGACTTTGTGGCTTTAGGGTTGTAAAGTAACTAAGTACAAATACTTTCTTACTGTACTTAAGTAGAAATTTTGGTTATCTGTACTTTACTTGAG
>NW_013952597.1:915436-917610 GCF_001266775.1 Austrofundulus limnaeus
GATTACTTCCTACTTGCGAGCGCCCCCTCTGGTGGGGAAACCTTTTTCAGGGATACAAACTTTTTCAGAACACCGGTAGACGGCAGCCATTACAGACGAACATGTGTTTGTTGTTGTTCGAGGAGCGGCTCGGTCACACACTAATGTCATTAGTTTGTTATCATTACTAAGGTGCAGGACTGATTTTTACGACGCGGTCTCATTTCTGGGCTTAGGCATTTTGTGAATGAAGCCGATATTTCAGTTAAAATACATAAGTTAAAAACATTTAACCAAGTATAATACTACCCCACAACTTTATGGATAATTTTATGGATTAAATTTTACGTATTATACTTGTACCGTAATAATTCCCTCGGAAATAAATCTGTAGATTAATCCTCCAGACACTCACTGGCTCTGTGTCATATCAAAAAAAGAAAGAAAAATGGAATCAGCTCATTTCACTCGCCACTCCACCTTTGTGTTTTCTTTGAATGCTTATGAATGAGGCTATAAAAATGATACCAAACTCGTGGAGTTTAAATCTTAAAACTCCACTCTTTGTTGTTCTTTTAATTTCACGTGTCCTGGATGACTGTGTATCCACAGCAACAGATGTCAACATTAGCATCGGGCCATTTCTATTCCAGTCAGGGACGCTTTTCTCATCATCTTCTTCAGAGCTTTCTGTGTGAGCAGCAGATTCTCCTCTCTGTGACTGGTTCATATTTGTACATCTGGATGTTTATATTTAGTTTCATAGTGAAATCTGATTCAGTATTACAGATTGTTTGTCCACAATGACGTCACATAATAACAGATAATTCTTAAAAACAAGAATTGTGATTTTTTTTTGGTTCTGCTTTGTAGCCTCGTGTAGCAGGTCCTAGTTTTTTATTTTTTTTTCATTACAGTTGTTAATAATTTAAATCAGAATTTTAATTACAACATTGTATGAATGCAAAATATGCTAAACACATTTTTTTCCTTTATTTGACCTTCAAACAATTACAGCTTTATAATTTCTTATTGAAAGTTAGTCTAAAACTAACTATTTTAGTGTGCTAAATTGAATAGACTAAAATGCCTGGGCTTAAACAAAAGTTCTGGAAAACCTAAAAAAACAAACTAAAAAGATTTAACAGCATCGTTTTACCTAAAGACTTCTAGAGGAGCCAATACTGTAGCCAGTATGTCTGCGACATCTTTAAAACCAGTGAGTGTGGTGAGGGTGATGGTTAAAATCCAGGCGAATCGCAGGAGAACATCCTCCACAATGGCACAGTAATAATAAGCCTGGAGGGTGGGGGAACACAGAAACACAGCTGGGTTACAGGAAGTTCTCAGGAAATCAAACCTTTCTCCTTCTTTAGCAGATACCTTATGTGGGTAGACTATCTCCTCTCTTAGGAAGGTATTCTCTCCTGCGTTGCGGTCAAACAGGCCCCAGTCCATCTTCAGATCCCAGATCAGTGTATAACATGAGCTGATCACCAAACAGGCAATGTAGAGATAGAAGTAGATCTGGGATTCAGGGTGAGTGTCTGACAAACAGAGATACAACCTTGGGTCAGTATCTGAGTTTCCCTAGACTTCTGAAGACTTTTTACAGACTTAGACCAAAGCTACTTACCAGACTGATTTGAAGCATCATTCTCTATTCAAGATAAAACTTTTTTTCAAGCAACATTTCAACATTTTTTACGTATCAAAGTCTGAAAAAAGTGACACATTTGTAAACACCCCTGACTCAGTCGTAGAACCTTGTGCTGCAGTTCTAGCTGCAAGTCTTTGGAGGTTCATCTCTACCAGCTTTGCACATCAACAAACTGAAATATTGGCTTGTTCTCATTCAGTCTTCAAATTATACAGTGACAATTGGGGTGAYTGACTGTTTTTTCACAAGACACGTCTCATCCAACATAAAAATCAATTATATATTTTCAGTGGTGGGCACCAGCCCACTAAAGCATAAATCCTCTAATTGTGGACCAAAATATTTCATTTACACTTCAGCGGTCTTACTAATTTTTATAATTCATAAGCAGATTTGCACTTTCTAAAATTAAAATGCAGTACCACTAATAACTAATTATCTACCAGTCATCATTATCTTGAACAGCACCCCCAACAGCACCCCTCCCAGATAAACACACTTATTGTGAAGGTATACATCCTGCTGACTGTTGCTT
>NW_013952597.1:918126-919836 GCF_001266775.1 Austrofundulus limnaeus
GCTTCAGTTTTCCAATAAACAGTTTTAAAATTACTTTATTGATGCTTCTTTAATGAAAAATCCACAACAAACAAAAGAAAAAGACAAAGAAGCAGCCGAACTAGCAATCCTCAACAACTTTTTAATTTTTACACCAAGAACTAAAGGTCTGTTTCAGGAAATCAGATCCCCAGCAATCGGTGGATGTAGAATTAAGCTGTAAAAGAGTTCATACACCACTAGTTGGCAGTGTTGTACATATATTGTTCATGAATTGTCAGCTAGTAAGTGACAAATTGAACTTGTGCTTTAAAATTAGCTTCCTCTAGTTTTTTGTGGCATAAGTAGTTTTGAAGTTGCAGACCTAAATATTTTTATGAGTGCTTTAGAAATTGCGGAGCTAATTTTTGGATTAGCGCTGCCCACCACTATATTTTTTACTTTCTTTTAACCAATCACAGTTTAAGTTTAAGGAATTTTATAGATTTTACCACAAAAGGTTAAATTTAAATGTCAGACGATGTCACATAATCAAACACGTTTTCAGAGCCTCAGACAGAGTAGTTGTGTAGGGTTTCAACATTTTCTGGATATTTATGAATGAGTGTGTACTTTGGATAGACCTACAGTAATCAGATGGAAGGATCTGGATCTGGGCATTTACTACTGGGTAAAGATTTGCTGTGATAAGGCAGTCCAGTTCCATGGCCAGATACTGATTCAGAGCAAGAGTGTTAATACGACTTACCTTCGTAAGGAAGGTGAGATCTGGCTTGCAAAAATGCATTTTATCTTTTTTAGATTTTCTTTGATGGGTCCTACAAAAATTATTTTCCTGTTATGAAGGCCTACATCGCCTCCCACAACACAAAGGCTGTGATCTCAAGTTTTATTATCTGAAAGAAAAAAAAAACTATTTTGTTCTGACAAAAAGGTGACAAAAGCCCTATTTTGATGGGATTAGTTTTGCCTAGGGACCACATGTTATTTGTAACAGTTGCAGAGATTGTCTGTTATTAATCCAGCATAAATCAGCTATGTCAGTAATTTGTAAAGTAAAAATGCTCCCACAGATTACCTACTATATTTGTTGAACTCTGAGGTCCTGTGATAAGACTAATCCAATGTGTCCCAGGCCAACAAAACCCTCCTGACCCGTAACGTGCAGCATCAAAAAGAAAAGACGAGGAGCAAAATCAAAAGGTGGCTCACATCATGCATTGCACTGTGTAGTAAGAATACATTTGTTTCTGTTTGTAGCCTTCTGGTTGATGCTGGCAGTAACACAGCTAATAGCTTTGGCTGTAGCACAGCACGGCTTGGTAGTCGTGCTTTGGGCAGTCGTGCAGGGCCCGCACGTACCCTGATCAACGGTGGAGATGTTTGGTGCTTTTGTTGTTGTAGTATTCTCCAAAAGAACATGTGGCAAAACACTTTATAACTTGTGACATGTTGTAAAATTTGGAGGTGCACAACCGGGACACGACCACGTTGTGGCAACCTGAAGTTGCACATCATTTTATTTAGTGTTTGCACCTGTGTTTTGCACCTCCGACCTTAAAGGGATCCCCAATTAGTTGTAACATTAGACTTTATTTGATAAACATATATTTTAACTGTAAAATAAAGACAGTCATTTCTACCTTCTCCTCTCTGTCAACGCTCTCTGGTTTCATTTAAAAGAGTCAATCGTCAGAAATTGTCCAACATTAACTTTCAGGGTGGATATAG
>NW_013952597.1:920486-922512 GCF_001266775.1 Austrofundulus limnaeus
GATATTGTCCAAGTTTAACCTTCAGGATGGATATAGCTCGCTAGCAGCCTCGCACCGAGGACCTATCCACGTCATCATTTACCCAGAATGCTTTGTGTGCAAATAAAATGGCTCCGTCCATGTTAAAATATATTTTTAAAAATGTACAAAACTAAACATCCTCCAGTATTTTACAGTCTTTATTTTACAGTTAAAATAAATGTTTATCAAATAAAGTTTAATGTTACAACTAATCAGGGATCCCTTTAATCGTTGATCCCAATCACCTGTGACTTCCCCTTTTAAAGCCGTCCACACACTCTGTAGTGTCGTTCGTTCACTTGATGGCTAGTCCCAAGCTGATCAGCTGCCTTCCTAAACCTGTGCGTTCAAACTCCTAAAACGAGGCATTTAAACCGTCTGTGGGATAAAGTTTTCTTAATCGTGGAGTAAAAGGAGTAAGCTGAAGCTGAACCAACCAAACAAACAAACCAAAAGTCTGCTGGAACTGACGCTGTCAAAAGCTTCGTCTTGTCACSTCTTTCCTCACAGCAGTTATCTCTCGATGCCAAAACAAATTTAAGTCTCTAACGAAAAACTAAACTTAAAACTAATGTTTAAATAACTAAAAAGCTAAAGAGAATGAATTAATTTGCTTTCTCCTAGTGAGTCAAAAACTAAAACGCCCAGCTGCATAAAAAAACCACACTCAACACAAAAGGAAAAGTAAGTTTGTTTCTTTTTGTTCAGTCAAAAGAAACTTGTTTATGTCAATTAATTGTTCCTACTTTGTGTGTGTTTTTTTAGCTCCCGGATGTTTTTTTTTTTTTGTGAGTGAAGTTTTTGTGTATGAGTATTTTTTTATATGAGTGGTTTTTCCTGTTAAGACAGTAGTTTTATTTTGTGTATTGGAGTCTGACTACCCTGCAACCTGCATCCAACCGTTGACTTGTTGAGCCAGGTCAAGACAAGCCTCATTTTTTGTAAAGTCTTCAAATTGAGCTCGTAAGCCAAGCCATTTATTTTCTTTGCTTGTGGAAGCCAAGCTGGAAACTTGTATTTTTCTGAAATTGGTTTATTGTTTTGAAGAAATTTATAGTTATTAGAGGTTAGTACTGATGTTAAAAGCACAACACTATATTTTTAGGTTTTCCTTTTCATAATGTTTAATCTATTATGTGTTGATTGATATAGATTAGGTACATGTCCGAAATATCTATAACAACACATATTTATCCGTTATGAGAACAATAGGTGAGAATTGTGTCTGAATGCCTGTGATTCAGCCGTAGGTCAGTAGGGGGCGAACGCGGGCATTGAAGACTCTGTATAAATGGATCAACTTCCTGGTTTCCTGTCAGCACCGGTGACAATAAACCCCCACTCCAGAATTCTGGTTTTGTATGGTTTTATTCCGTCTAAAAATCATATTATTTAACATTAGTGGTTTTATATTGACTTCAGTCTTTGAACACGAATATTTCTTACAGTTTGCATTATTTGAATTGTTGTATTTTTCTAATTTTTTGTAAAAAATATATTTTAAAAGAAATTCTAGCCCTTGTTTGTGCTCACTTTATTTAATATATTTGCTTTGTCACTTAGTATTTAGTTAAGTTGAACAGGGTATACTGTTATATTTTTCTTATAATCTGTATGTCCTGGTGTACGGTAAAATTTAACTAATTTTAAACCATATTTTATATACAGTATATATACAGTATATATACAGTATATATATATTTAATATGAAAACAGTTAAATCTTAATCGTGTCCAAAATATCCCATATGTCAGGAGGGAGACCTGGCTGGCGCCCAACGTAAATATTCAAACTAACAGCAATAAAATCCTCAAAATATCGGTACCGTTACTACGTGCCAGGACACCGCACAGCCAGGGGAACAGGGACAGTGTGATTGCATTGATGCATGCACCCTCGCACCGTGTTCAACACATCAGGTAACCAGGCTTCAATATCATATCCAGGAGACGTCTGTCAATTTCAGCAAAATCTCAGGCTTCAGTTATCCTGTGCAAATGTGCCA
>NW_013952597.1:922752-929648 GCF_001266775.1 Austrofundulus limnaeus
TGCTTATCCTGTGCAAATAGGGCAAAACTCATTATCTGTAGAAGTGTGTCTAGTAGTCAAGAATGAGTACACTTCTGAAAATAAATATTAATGAAAACTGAAGCATGGCCCATGATAGTCATATTTACAGTGAGATATTAAATAAATTAATTTTCTAGTAACAAAAAATGAAAATTGCATCAATGCAAGCGTAGGTATGGTTAATATGTGACAAAAAGAAAGAATATTATCATTTACCTGAATTTAAAAAGCTCCAGGGGATCACAACAAATTCTTTCTAATAGGTTTAAAACACTTTCTTTGACTTTGATTGAAGCACAAAACTGGAGAGGGTGGGCTCAGAAAGGGTCAATTTAGCAATTAAGATCCTCTCCTTTAATCAAACCATAAACAGTTAAATTTGGCAGCATTGATAAAACCATCTAAACCCAGAGGTACACCGATGTTGATGGAGGGTTTGAAGAGKGAATATTTGTAATTTTTTTAATGTGCTCTTTTGAACTGGAATTGAACAGGGAATGTATGTACAGTGGTGCCTTGAGCTACAAGTTTAATTTGTTCTGAGGTGGAGCTCTTAAAATCAAATTACTTGTACAGTATGTCAAATCAGTGTTCCCCATAGAAATAAACTGAAAAGCCCTTAATCTGTTCTGGACCCCCAAAAAACACTACTATTTTTTGTTACATGTTTTATTCCAGTAAAATCATTATGAATAACAAAAATTGAATAAAAATACAGAACAGAATGTATTTTCTGCAATGAACTACAGTAGTTTTATTAGGTAAGTACACTGTAAAAGGTACTACTTCAATGTGGTGCAGACTGTGGAAGTACTGCGCTCACACACACCTTTCTGGTGTTTTTCAATAATTTCTTTCTTCAGTTCAATGCACATCATCCGCTTCTTTTTCTCAGCGCCATCCTTTGCTCTYACCTTTTTTGGTCCCATAGTTGGCAAAAGCTGCTTCGTGAAGTTTTATAAAAATAACTGCGGGTGGAACACAAATGTTTTAACCACGAGCTAACTGCTTAAAGCTAACTGAGACAGTGAACACCTGTTGCGGTGTTCACTCCTGCGTTTGTAGCGCCATCTAGCGGTGGGATGTGTGAAGTTCACTCGTAACCCAAATTTTAGCTCTCAACTCAAAGCAAAAATATATCTGAGACTGCTTGTATCTCAAAAAACTCGTTAGTTAGGACACTCTTAAGTCAAGGTACCACTGTAAACCTTAACGTAATATTAGCCCAATATAGTCAAGTGGGAAGGAGTTAGACTGTGTACTGTGTGAGAACAGATGTACCATCGTTTTTTTTTTTCCTTGCCCAAGGCAGAGTAATGACACTTTTCGTTGGGGTGTCCCGATACCAGTTTTCCTCAGAGTATGAGAACAAGTACTTCAGTTTTGGTACTCATACAATGAGTACTAATATAGAGTACTTCCTGAGGTAGAACTTAAATATTACATAACGACTTTAAAAACACACTTCTTTAATTAGAACAAGGTGGCTCTCCATCCTTACAGGCCAACAGACCTAGACTGAGTACAAGTACTTGTAAAAAATGCTGGTTCAGAACAACACAATACCAGTAGCAGTACCAGGACACCCATATTACTCATGCAAGGCCTGATGGCCATGGGAATAATGTGGATAAGTCTGGTTTAGTGTGATAGTTTCTGTTCATACAAATCAAGTTGTTATTAAGAGTAGAGTCTAAGATCCCAGTTTACCTCTGTGTGTGCTGTAGAGGGCAGAGAAGGTGACCACAAAGAAGGACGTAGAGTACTTTCCAGCATTAACCAGATGAGGAAAAGCCCGTTTGGTGTCCCGGTAACGTCGCAGACACTGGGCGAATCGGAACCACGCAGGAAGACACTTGATGACAGCACGGATGCCATAGGAGTAGGTGTGACACATGCTGTTTGCTGAACACAAGAACATTTAACAACACTGCTTTATTTCACAGCTTGTAACCACACAATCAATACTGACAGTGTAAGATCTCACAGGTGTCACGGATTAGTCCGTCACGTTCCGTCCAGATCAGCTCAGAACTGTAGAAACAGATCATATACTCCAGATCCATCAGAACAACCACCAGAGAGTTCAGCTGGTCAGCCAGCCAGAAGTCAGCAAAGCCAACATGATGAAAAGGAGCAGTGACCACCCGAAACTGTGGAGCGACAAAAAGGAGTTTAAACAACAACATTTACAGGTTCAGTTTTACACGTCACCAGCTTGCTCCTTCAGCGCTAAATAAATAAATCAGCGTCTAAATGGGGAGAACACAGAGATGTGTTCCACCACTTTYTCAAGCAGCAAAAAAGTGTTTGCTGAAAACTTGTCCCTGGTGAACTGTTGTGCCGCAGAAGAACTGTAAAACCTGTGAAAGCTCCATCATCATGTTTCAACTATTTGTTTTTCTCTCATTTGTTAGGTTAGTTCAGAATTTAACAGTGCCTCCAGTCAGGTATGATTTTACTCCTCAGGGGTCGGATTTATAAAACTGGCGTACGCACAATTTGAGCCCAGAAACTTGCGTACGCCACTTTTTACGCCAAGGTTGTGATTTATAAAATCCAAACTTGATGTGAAAATGTGCGGTGCCTCACACCAGCGTCCGCTCATTTTGGAGACGTGAAACTGCGACTCAGATGGTGAAGTGAAGAATTAGAGCCACACTGTGCAATGATCACTGTCAGAGATTTAATTTACCTTCATCAGACTTAGATTTTTATTCAGCTTTATTAACAGTAATATTTATGCTTCTGCTGCTGAGCCATGAGGACCTTTGAAATAAAAAAACTTCAATCTTAAATAAAAGTTCCCGTGTGCAACTCCATTCATCTGCTTCCTCCTCAGACGACGCTGACCCACAGACCCCTCCTCCCTGACCCACAGACCCCTCCYYSMYSMMCMRMMSMCYCCTCCCTGACCCACAGACACCTCCCTGACCCACAGACCCCTCCAAGAACAGCAGGACAGCAAAAGTCACGCTTTGGATACACGTGCAGGGCGCATCCACCTCACCAGTGTGGATGTTATAAAACTTCACGTTTAAAGTCCATGTTTGTCACGTGCGCGCGGTGTGTGGGGCGGGGGGGTGTCTGCTGTGGATAACAGAGCAGGCAGGAGGGGGAGAGGACGAGGAGAAGAGCGGTGGACTTATTTCTAATTTTATCTGACTTATTTAATTAAATTTTTATTGTTTTTAATCGTCCTGCAGGCTCTGAGGGAAAATTAATTTGAAGATGAGATTTGTTTTTTATAAAAATGGTTAGATTACTCTTAAACAAAATGATGGAAAATCTGTGTCAGTTACAGACATTGTGTTCAGGTGAGCAGCTGTCAGTCAGCACCTGTCATCCTCCAGACACATGAAGGAGTGTGTCTGAACCAATCACTGATCAGCTGACTGATTTAAATACATCTTAACATTCATGAGGTACTTTACATTGACTGTTTATGGTTGAATGTGGGCATGTAGAGGGTAGAACCTGAGGAGGACCTCGTGCTCAAACTCTGACGTGCGGCTGTGATTTATAAAGGAAAGATGCGCAGAAACATGCGTACGCACGGTTTTATAAATCTGAATTTTTTTGCGTACGCCATTTCCGCCTTTTGGCCGTACGCTCACTTTTATTATGGTTTCCACGCAATTCTTTATAAATGAGACCCCAGGAGAGCAAATTATTGTGTAATATAATATAAGTGTATATTAAAATATAGTTGTATCTGCAACTGTATTTGATAATGTTTTGAACTTTTAAAATATTACATGGTAAAAACAGAAGCTGCTCTTCATATTAGTGACAAACTTTGGTGTTTTTTGATGAGTTACTTTCATTTTTGTTTCTACTTTTCATTTAAAATAAGTTTCCATTCTCAGCAGGTTTCTAAGGTTCTTCTTCTACATATTAAAAAGTTGTTAAACATCTGAGTGGTGCACTACTGCTACTAGTGGTGAGAAAGTGTATTGCACCTTATTTAAAATCAATGTGGTCCCACGGCCCTCTGTGGCCCAAAGTTAAAAACTGTTGTTCTTTTGAGGCCCTCAAGGTGGCGCTCACGGCCCACAATTGGGCCGCGGCCCATAGGTTAAGAATCTCTGGTTTAGACTCATTTTATTAAACTTTGAAAGTTCTCAGTTTTTAGACGGTACAAAGAAAATCAAATTTGTTTGAAATAATGATCAAACCTAACAAACAAAAGAAAATCAGAGAAAGAACTGCAACCTGATGATCAAGCTTTCAGTTGTTGTAGTTCCCCTGTGGCAAGAGCACCAAACATCTCATACAACCACCTGGACCCTTCAGTCCAATAATAATAATAATAATAATAATAATATGAGAAGCTTAATGAGGTTAGAACTATTTCATTTTGTCACAAGAAAATTCAATAAACATCCTCTGCTATCACCTGGTCCTAAGCTTTTATACCGATCAAGAGCTGATCAGGGACTACAGGCAACTACAGAATACATCGCCACACCTGTCGCCACCTTGAATGTAGTAGTGTTGTTTTATTCTGTGTTTTTACCTTCATCTTAAAGCTAATTAGCTTTTCCATTTTATTTGTTTAGAACTCTGTAGATACAGTTTACTTTGCCCTGTGTAATTTTGAGACCTTAATATAAAATGATATCGTTCCTACAACCAGTGTTGCTTGTTAATTTGGCTCATTGTTGTTGTTTCCTTTTGCGGGGCTTGCCACAGCGAGTGAACTCATGTTTTATGTTGGATGCACTTCCTTCTACAGCCTGGATTTCAACCTGACACTAACGACTAACTGATCCCAGCCTCCCGTTATTTGAGTTATTTACATATAATTTATGTTGTATAATAAAAATTGTGGAACACTCTGGAAAGGGATTATAAAAATGCCAGTTCATTGTGTTTGTTTAAGAGAAAGACAAAAATAAGTTTGTTAAAGTAATATGAAACTCTATAATGTATATCTAAGGTGTTGTTTGTGAATGAATTGAAGTTATTGTTTTGTTTTTGTTTTTTCTTTTCCTAATTATTATTGCTTTAAATTAATTATAGAAAAAAGGGGCAGAAATTATTAGATTTTTCTTCTTCCTCCGTCTCCTTTCATTTCAGTTTGATTTGTATATATTTTTTATTGTGTATATATGCTGTGTATATCTTTTGTTTTTAATGTGTATAAAATTTTTGGTTTTAAATAAAATGAATAAACAATTTTAAACAAAAATAAATATTGACCTTCATTGCCATGGCACTTTAACATCAGAATTTAGGTGTTAAAATAAAGCTAAGATAAAGCTCTTTGTGACTACTGGTATCCAAAATATCTGTCCTCCGGCGGGGGGTGGGTGGTTAGGGTTAGGGTAGAACTGACTAAATTGGGATAAGAAAAAAAAAGCTGGGCTTTAACAAGCCTTATTAAAGCATTCTGTATTAATTTCACAAACACCAAACCAGGCTGAAAAAGAACTACAATAAATCAAGGCAGGTCTTCCTAACTATAGTTATAGCCCTGGAAATACTTTTAACAAATACATGTAAAAAACATCCCTTCTAATCAGATTTAGACAAGAAAAGAACAAATCATCTAGTTAACTGATAGTATTTTCTACGTAATAACTCACAGTTACAGTCATCTACCTAAAAATGACAAGCAACATTTGCTTCAACATTGTTCAAACATCTGCAGCTCAATTCCAGTAAAATCTGGAGTAACTGTTTTTTTTAAAGGAATAAAAAAAAAACCTGTTCTAGATCGTGTTCACTTGTATRGAAAAATAAAGGCAGATATGAAATATCAACTAAAAATATCCTAACTTTGTCTTTATATTTTGATGACTGKACCACACAGTTCATTAGGTAAACATGACTTTACCAATAGTTTGAGCAGCCAAAAGCGAGATTTGTAATAGCAGGTCTTGAAAGGGTTGATGAGGAACAGGAGGAAAAAGCCATAAAGAGCTAAAGGGTTGGCCTGCATTGGRACCTGGATGTGGTCATGGAAGAGACAGGATAGCAGGCTGACGCACCACAGCACCCCCAGCAGGCCTGCAATCTGTTAAAACACACACACATTCATTTATAATGTTCATCCATTACTTGTCAAAGTGAAACTATTGTTATTCTGAATGTCARAAAAACAAGGATTTTCAGCTAATTAATCTTTATGGTTCTTTATGGAGTTAACGTGTGTGGTGGTGGTGTTCTGACCTCAAATAGATGTTGATGGGACAGGTTGTTTCGGGGATTGAGTTCAAATATGAGAACGTGATTAACTCCAGCCTGCCTCCAGCCATAAGTGTTGATTCCTGATAAAGACACAAAAACAAACCCATCAGTCTGACCACCACCTCTTGTCATAGGAGAACTAGGCGGTCACCTAGAGCGCCATCTGCTGGAGGGGGCGCCAAACTGCAGAAGAAAAAAAAAGTAATTATTTGTAATCTCTGGTTGTAACTCTGCTCAGCGCCCCTTTCAGTTAGCTTTGTCTTAAAAAACTATAATGAAGTATTACAGGAAAAATAAACCACTCATAAAACATTTTCTCTCCCCCCAATGCAGGATTCRCCCCCACCCTCTCTCTCATTTGATTGACGTTGCACTGACTCGTCCTGCTCTGACACTCTGACGGGGGAGGGGCTAGTAGTGCCTCTCAGGTAGACAAACTAAATAACAAGTCTGTATTTTGATGTCCCATACATGTCAACCTCTTCGGACGTTTACCTGATAAAAAGACTCAAAAATCCGTACATTTTGCAAAAAATCCATACAACTCACACCTGGGCAGTKGGGGGTCAGCCTCGCTTACGGACAATCCATTTAAGTTGACATGTATGTTGTTATTTATTTGCTTTCTGGGAAAGCAAATAAATTTAAGTTTACCATAGTACCTTACACTGTCAAACTTG
>NW_013952597.1:929715-935885 GCF_001266775.1 Austrofundulus limnaeus
GTTCGGGGTGGTGGGGGGGTGGGGGGTGTTGCGCTTCAACTCACCTAGGGCACCAAAATGGCTAGAGCCAGCACTGCTGACTACACACTGAACCAGTTTCCTTCTTATTACAGYTGACTTCATCTGTTTTCCTATCCACCTCATGGTGCTACTGTAGAAATGAATATGGGTATGACTTCCTGTCAGAAACAATAGAAACAGAAGTAAGCTTTGGCTAACTAAGGTAGCACGAACTGCTGTCTATTTGAAAGTAGTTTGTGTTTGGATTACCAGAACAACCTCTGGTTTTGCATTGCTTATAACCGAGGTGGAGTTTACAATTCATCCTGTTCAGGTACCTGTTGTGCTATTTGCAGCTGCACAAACAACCAGACTAAACTGAATCCGTCACTAGCTGCGTTTCCATTGACCATGAAAATGCGCAAATTAGAATTTCGAAAATAAATTTGCTCAATGGAAACACATCAATATTGAAAAAAATTGCTTTTCGACAAAATGTTTTTGCGTTAGGATGAGGTGGTTTTTCGGCCGTATCGAAATTGGTGTATTTTAGAGATGTGACGTTCGCGACCGATTCGAATCTTTTGAAGGTCTCTTTACAACGAACGATAGGAGCTGGATYGCGGGCAGTAACGAGCCATTTGTAGTTTTATTTCTTTTAGTCCTCATATAATCTTTATTTTTTTCATACTTTAATCACTCCCACTTTGCTTTTTCACGGAAAACAGGTGGAGTTGTGGAGTACAAAAACTCATGGTGAAAGGGGAAGGGGAGTTTCCGCTTGATAAACACATGGTTCCACCCACGTGACGGGATGACGTCATTACGTACGGCTACGTGATGATGTATTTTCCTATGTGATGATGTAATACGTTAAAAATCAAACGGCTCTATGAAACAAACGGCTTCCCAAGATCCAGATCCCCTCAAACAGCCATTTATCCCATCTCTTATGTATTTCACAAAACGGCAATGGAAACACTTTTTGCGCATCACAGGAGTCATGTGATCAAGAACCAGCTGTTTCTACTGGTGAAAAGACAAAGAAGAAGAAGACAACAGGAAGTAGAAGTAGTAGTGAAATCACCGAAGTAGTAAAATAAGGTAGTAAACTCACCGACTACAATTTCCCAAAAACACAGCATACGTAGCCGCTCCCAAGTAGGGACTTGTCTCTGGAAAGCCTCGATAAAAGACGCCGACGTCTCCTCTGATGATGAGCGCTAGTGTCGTGGTAGCAACATGCTATGTGTTTACATCCATCGCTGCCATGTTTGTAATGACTTATCACGAGAACAAACGTATTCACGTGACTTTAATAACATTTCTTACTTACTAACTGCAGTTGCGAAACTGTGTTTTTCAACATTAACAGAATATCGACAAAGTCCCCCACTCCCCACCCCAAAAAGGGATCCTGTGAAAAGCAGTACTGTTTCCATCGCATACCTACAGATAAGGAATCAAGAAGAATGTGAAAATTGTACACCTGAAGTAACCACTAAAAAGCTGAACGTTTGCTCATTTCCCTTCATTTACAAACAGCAGATGGAGGAAAACCCACATCCAGCTTTGTGGCTGTGTCACATTAAACCACTGGAGGAGTGACACCGATCCTCTGAAGGATTGAATGCAAGCGTGACGAGAATTTCAGGTATACTTTCAAGTGTATAAAAAGCACTATATAATTTGTTTGCAGTGGTGGGCAGTAGAGCTGTGACGTTCGCAAACGATCCGAATCTTTTGAACGGCTCTTTGCAACGAACGATAGCAGTCGAATCGCGGGCAGTAACGAGTCATTTGTAGTTTTATTTCATTTATTCCTCATATAATCTTTATTTTTTTCATACTTTAATCACTCCCACTTTGCTTTTTCATGGAAAACAGACGGAGTTGTGGAGTACAGAAGCTCACGGTGAAAGGGGGAGGGGGGGTTTCCACTTGACAAACAAATGTTTCCACCCACGTGACGGGATTACGTCATTACGTACGGCTACGTGATGACGTATTTCCCTTCGTGATGACGTATTTCCCTATGTGATGACGTCATACGTTCAAAATTGAACGGCTCTTTTGAACGGCTCTATGAAACAAACGGCTCCCCAAGATCTGGATCCCTTCAAAGAGCCATTTACCCTAGCTCTAGTGGGAAGCGCTTATACAAAAGTTAGTTGTGCAAGTCCTAAAGCACATGCAAAATGATTTAGGTGCTCAAGTTCTAAAGCGCTTGCGCACAAAAGAACTAAGTGGAAGCTAATTCTAAAGCACATATCTGCCTAGAGGCACATCATTTAAAAACTGCGGCACTGTTGCACATATCACCGCTGTATGGGGAGGTGATTTGTTCAAACAGACGTTTGGCTCATGGTGATAAATAAACAGTTGTTGTGGATTGCTAGTTATGCTGCTTCTTGGTCATTTTCCAGGATATATTATTAATTTTAAATTGTTTATTGGAGAGCTGAAGCAAAGCATTCTGGGTACAGGACGGATTGGTGACGGTAAGCAAAAACACGGAGAACAGGAAACAGTCTTCACTTCAAAATAAGAGCATGAATTTAAAATTTTCCCTACTTATGTTATGGCTCCAGTTGTTCACTAGATGTCTTCATCAGTTTGAATCAGTTTCTGTTTTTCTAGTCTTCATCTTGGCGTTGGGGTAAGGTTTATTCAACAAAATTGCTTCAGGAGCTTCGATTGTAAAGTAAAATAATCCATACTTACAAAATTTTAGTATGTATTAGAAATGCTAATTATTTTGATGGGACTGGAGGTGTCACCCAGTGACATTGCTCCAATGCATTCCTGCCACATTAAAACAAAGAATTGTGGGAATTGTCTCTCAAATGAAAACTGTGAGTCAGAAAGAGAGTTAGTTTGAGGATGTAGTTTCTGTGAACAGACAGACACCTGAGGGACTGTTGTTTTGATACAATAATTTTGCACTGACTTAAGACAGCCTTAAATTAAATTATTAGAGGGATACTTTGCTGTTAAAGATAATGATCAATATATGATTAAATAGTTTAATTAGCGATATTATGTTCATGAATTTAGAAAGCACAAATCCACAAATAGATGAAAAATAAGCACAAAAGGACAAACAAGAAAATTAGTAGCACAGTGAGTATCTGGAGCCCTATATACAGGCCCAATGACTGATTACAAGATTTTATATATCTGTGATGATAATTAGTGGACACAAAAGATTTAATATGTCCCTTTGGTCACATTATTTTCAGGGGTACCATCATTTTTGTCCAGGCCTGTTTCATGAGTTTTATTTTTTTAATTCTGTTGAAGCCTGGTTGAAAAGATWTGTTCATTTTCATAGAATTTTTATCTATTGTTACTTTTGTCAGATTCAAGTTATTTCTGTGACCACTGAGGGTTTTTCTTTCTTTAAATTAAGGGTGCCAACAATTTTGTCCACGTGTGTATGTTATCTRGTCTTTATTGGACATGAGAATATATAAATCAGTGTTGACATATGTAAAAAAGCCAACATTTATTTTAATTAACACATCAATAATCTTTTTTAAACATATCCCAGCTATCAAAATTGTAATCAAATCAATTCATGAGGTGCCTAAACATTCTAACTCCTAGTGATAAATAAGTTTGAACAGGCGTTTAGCCATGAAATAATTGTGTGTTTGTGTGCAGATACCTAAAAGGAAGAGGAACTCTATAATCAGGAAGCCTCCTCTGTAGATTCGAACCATTGGCCAAACTTCAGAACTACGAGTTGTCACAGCTCCTGTTGCCACCACAATAGAGCAGGTGATAAAACAAGAAAAGAAGAAAATAGTGAAGTGAAAATATTTAATCATCATTACAGAATGATCGGATGAAAAAAAGTAAATACAAGTTGGTGCTTCCTTAAATTTGTTGACTCACTGAAACTAAGGCATTTATACTATATGCATATACTATAAAAATGTATTATTATCAAATAGGGATGCACAATACAGTTATTGGTATTGGGTATCGGGCACAATACCAGCTTTTTTACAAGAAATTGTACTCATTCAAAATGTCCCGATACCCAGAATGGACACCATTTTTTGCGTGGATGTTCATATTTTAAATGCAACCTCCAATAGACTCCAGTGCAAAAGCTTTATGCCGTCAATGAGACAAGTACAGTATGTGCAGAAGATGACATGACTTTACATTCAGCTACGGATTCACTCCCAGTGGATCTGCGTGTTAACGTGTCAAATCCAAAGTTGTTGTTTTAACTCAGTAAGTACTCAGTAAGTACTCAGTAAGTACTCAGTAAGTACTCGACACATGCTCGACGAGCACCCAAAAAGAAGTTTTACTCAATTTGAAAAAAAAAAAAAAAAACTGGTATTGGTGTATCTCTATTATCAAAAAATATGTGACCCATCATATCAAAATTAGGATCAAGTCAAATTTGTTCAAAATGGCCTAACTACATTTTCAGATTCCTGSTTTAAAAGCTACATTTTGATACCTGTAACATCCTGATATCATAAGCTTTTTCAGAGATTTGACCTAATTTGTCTTGTTGGTTATGATAATACATTACTGTTTGGTCTGAATCCTAATTTTAAGCAAATTTATTGACTAATTTTTGTCAATATAAAGAGGAAACCTCAAATAGTATTTGAATATTAAGATTTCACAGTTGGAAAGAAACAAAAACATTGCTAGCTCATGGGGAAAAATTCAAAATTTTAAGACATTTTTCCCCAAAATCACATTTTTTTGTTGCTACTGCTCAAAAAAAAAGCTTCAATTTTTTTTTTAGAATTATATTTCAGACAGCTCATTCAAATGATACGTTTATATGGCATTTATTCATTATATTTTGACAAAGTGCAATTTTTGCACACGTTTAAATCAAAACCCTTTATCTATATCTTCTCCACATTCTACTTTTGGACTGAATCCTCATTTCGATGTGATGGGTCACAAATTTCCTACAAAGAAGTGTTGTATTTTATTTATATACAAAAGTACTTCCTCAGTAGAGTGACTCAATCCCAACCCCCGAAAAACAATTTTTTTCCAAAAGTTAAATAAAATTCAACCATTTCTTTCCCACAGACAATGTTCAAAYTCCAGGAAACGAAAACTGAGTCACTTGACTCTAAATATATGAATGTGTAGAAATGTGTGTGTGTGTTACCTGCAATGACCACAGTGACAACTAAGACAAGAAAAACTCCACAGTAAAGTCCAACTCTAAAGGTGGTCCAAGCAGGAGCAGGCTGTAAACAGATCCACATTGTGTATCAGACAGTTTAACCACCAATCATGTGAAAAATGTGTCTTTCACTTTGCAGCTCTTCTAATTAGGTTCACCTGTCATATTGATAACAATGTTTGAGAGCTAATAAGGCACACTCTGCTTTGTCTGTAAAAATAACCTTAAGATCTTTTCCAGTTCATGTAATGTATAATATACTCACTACACAGTGTGTACTGTTCATTCACTGACCACCTTTGTTAGGTACACCTGTTCAGTTACTTGTTAATACAAACAGCCAATCACCTGTCAGAAACTGAATGCATTTAGGCATCTAGATGTGGTGAAATGGACTTGCTGAGGTTCAAACCAGTCCTCAGAACAGGGATGGAGGATTTAATGTGCCATGGTTGGTGGTGCCAGAAGCTCTGAGTATTTCAGAATCTGCTGATCTAAAACTTCAGGCTTGATATCCAGTCCTYTTTATCTCTAACTCACACCTTTATGCACATGATCAAAGCATCTCTCTTGTGAGACAGGGAAGTAAAAACCCTATAATGACTCTAATGCAGTGAAATTAATCTGAATATGAATCTAGCTGCATAAACTGAGAATCATGTGTATAAGTTATGGATTAATAATTTGTTTCAGCTGAGGTGGTGGCATTGTGGCTCAATTGGTAGAGCTGTTACTTCTCAGCCAGAAGGTTGTCGGATCGAATCCAGGCCGGGTTCCTTTCTGGGTTTTCTCTGGGCACTCCGTTTTTTTCCCCACAGACCAAAAACATGAATGTAAGACTAACTGGTAATTCTTCATTGTCCCTAGGTGTGAGTGAGAGGGTGAATGGTTGTTAGTCTCTGTGTGTGGCCCTGTGATGGACTGACACCCTGACAGGAAGAAGAGAGAGAGAGGGAGAGAGGGAGAGAGAGAGAGAGAGAGAGAGAGAGAG
>NW_013952597.1:939400-942253 GCF_001266775.1 Austrofundulus limnaeus
TGATCATATCACTCCTGTTCTGGCTTCTCTACACTGGTTACCTGAGGTTTTCAGGATTGATTTTAAGATTGCATTGATAGTTTTTAAATCACTGAATGGACTTGCACCGTCTTATATTTCAGAATTACTCACACCACATGCACCACTGTGACCTCTGAGATCATCAGATCAGTCAGTACTTATAGTACCCAGAGACTACAGACAGAGGGTTTCTGTTAGGGCTCCTGTTTTATGGAGTGCACTGTCACTTTATATCAGACAAGCTTCTTCATTGTCCTCTTTTAAATCTCTTTTTAAAACATTTTATTATGAGTTGGCTTTTAATTATGACCCTCGCAGGCGAAGCGTAAGCGAGAGTCATATTGTTTTCGTACTGTTTATTTTTTATTTACTTATTTTTTCAGTGATTTTTGGTCAACCGTAGCACAAAAACAGCTGCACCGATCAACATGAAATGAGTCAGGACTGTAGATGAGTCTGACCTACACTGCACCAGCCAACGGTTTGATGATAGACCCCATATTTGAGGAGGGGGCTCCTTTCAAAGAGGGGGTGTCAGGACATGCAAAAATGCTTATAACTCAGAAACTGTTCAACATAGGAGCTTCAGAGTCTTCAGATATTTTTTGTTGTTTAGCTCTGATTAGGGTGGGGCATAATCGTATCGTGTGCAATTAATTGTCAGAAAAACATTGATCGATTATAGCTCTGATGAAGCTCTATCCATCAGGCCCACCAATCAGTGGATGGTGAGGCGCATCAGATCCAGCGCTGCCCCCTTTGCATGTTTTATTTTTATTTTGTGCTATGTTTTTATGTGTTTTGTTCTTATTATGATGTAAAGCACTTTGTAACTGAGTTTTGAAAGGTGCTATCCAAATAAATAAATGTATAATTTGTTTACAAAAACTAGGGAAAAAAAATCTGAATGAAACAAAACCAAAAAAATCGTTAGCAGGATGAAGTGTATGTATGACATTAAATAAAAGACTGATTTAATGGTGAAAACTAGAAAAAAATCAACAGGATAAAGTGTGTGTGTGTGATTAAATAAAGTGACTCTTAAATGTGGGAATTGTAAAAAATGGTCATCAGGATGAAGTTTGTGTGCTGCTTGTGTTTTGTTGACATGCAGATGTGTGCCTTTGTTTTTGGTTATTGCATGATGATGCAAAGGTGTGGATAAAGTGTCACACTACCTGATAGTTCTGCAACAAAATGAGGCTGAGGTAGAACTCGGAAAAGGCCAGCTGCAGGTCTTGTATGTTTCTGTGTTTGCATCGCTCCTTCTGTGACAAGGCAAACACAGTCTTCCTCCTCCTGAGGCCCCGCCCACTGGCTGAGCTCTCCCTCTGGGCATCCAGCGAGGACTGAAGTTCGTTCTGCAGGGTGGCAAACCGCCGCTGGGCCTCAGCCAGCTTTTCTGCAGGTGATTGAGAAATAAGGTGGATTTAAAGAGAGAAGCACTGAAAAACATCCAGCTCAATTTGGTAGTGTGAGGTTGTAATTACCAGAATAAAAGGTGTTAATTTTGGCAAGTTCCTTTTCACATGTCTGGAAAAACTTCTCCTCAAACTTAGCATAGTACCTCTTGACTGTATCCTCATCCGTGACTGTGACAAGAGACAAAAAAAAATTTAAAAATCAGGAAAAGTTAGCTKGTTTAAGACCCTGTCACAGTAGTCCTGCAGTGCTGCCAGATCAGTTTGGACTTCTTTAAAACATGTAGGGCTGGAAAAAACAGCTTTGGGCAGATTGTTAACATTTGGGCTGCTTTTTTACCAGATTTGGCAGGTTTTTACATAGTATTCATAAGGAAATCATATCCAAGTATCAAGTATCACTACAAAATGGTATTTTGTTGTTGTTCATTTATTTAAGAAGGGAATGTGCATGTTACAGAAAATGCCAGAATTAGCCATGGAGGCTAGTTTTCATCTGTAGACCCTCATCTGTATTGGTTAATATCAACTGTAAACACACCCGAGGAGACTGGGTTAGATTCTGAGGACCTACCCCCTTCTTCAAATACTTGATTTGACTCAATTTTTTCTTATTTCAAGAATCTTACCAAGTAAATGTTCTTACTCCACTGGCAGAAATGTTTGACTTAATTTGAGTCAAATTTTCAGACTAACAAGACAAATAATCTTACACATTCTGAAAACAAGATGATTATTCTTACACAATCAGTTCTTGTTTAGTAAATCAGTCTCAAATCAAGATCAACAAGACTTTTTGGCTGATAAAATGTTTTAAAATTTGGTAAGATGGACAGGTTTTGCAGTGTAAACCTGAGAAGTTCACTCAGAATATGTTGTTCTTTAAGTCTGGGAGTGATCAGCTGCATGGGCTCTAAACAGCTCCTTTGTTTTTCCAGGATTGATTTGGAGGCGGTTCAGTTTTCACCGGTCCACAAAGTCCACAGCCAGTTCTCGGCACTCCTTGTCGTCACCATCACTGATGAGGCTGACTTCTGTGGAGTCATCTGAAAACCTTTGTAGGAAGCRGTTGGTGGAGTTGTATGAAAAGTCTGAAGTGTAGATGGTGAAGACAAATAGTGCCAGGACCTTTCCTTGTGGGACCCCTGTGCTGCAGATGATCCTGTCCGACACACAGTCCTGGTTGTGAGCTAGTCCAGAATCCACGACGCCAGGTGATGGTCCACACCGATAGACTACAGCTTGTCCCTGTTTGTGCAGCTTCCTCATTTGAAAGAAATGGATGCATCTATGCCAGAGGTAGGACTGCCACAAACGATTATTTTAATAATCGATTAATCACCGATTATTTATTTGATTAGTCGACTAATCGGATCATATGTTAATTGAATATAAAACATACAGCTTATCA
>NW_013952597.1:942512-943582 GCF_001266775.1 Austrofundulus limnaeus
CAATTAGTCATCGATTATTTTAATAATCAATTAGTCATCGATTAATCAATTAATTGTGGCAGCCCTAGCCAGAGGTCTCCAAACTTGTTTTCCTTAAGAGCTACTTTCACAAAATGAAACTGTCTGAGAGCTACTTTTTGCRACTTTTAATTTTAAACTTAAACTCTTAAACCATTGGAATAAGCTTGTTTTGCACAAAAAATCCATTGTCTTCAATTCACATGAAACCACCACAAAGAACACAGAATTAACACGAATGTGCTTTTTGTAAYTATCCACTCATATTAAAGTGTATTTAACACTAATACCTTAGGGTTTAACTGCAACAGATTTGTGCACATATAACGTCGGGCGATGGGTCTCCAATTTTTTCCCCATATTGTAGACTGGAGTCTGACTTGGTTCTCCTTTATCTTGTCTTCCACTTCTCGCCCTGCTGTGATTGTCCGTCCATGTAGCACAAGCTCTCCACTGTTCCTCCATGTTTTCTTCTGATTATCCATAATTAATAGCAAATTCATCTATTCTCTTTGTTTCTTTCCCTTCTTTCCATTTTCTTTTCTCTTTTTTCCARTTTGTCTTCTTCTGATTTGACTTCACAATTATGTTTTAGACAACTTATGCTAACTTATGAAAAGTTTGGCCAACACTAAAGAGGTTTAAGTTGAAAATGAAATTAAAAAAAAATCTACATGAAGCCTCTTTTGGACATACACATACAGTGATGCTAAGAATTAGATCCAGTATAAAGCCAATAGSAGTAAAATAGTTGTCTAAAACATTATAGTGTGACAGGGGCTTCAGTGCTGATGTAACAGACCAGACAAAGATGGGGGACAGTACAAAATCCAAAGTTGGTACATCAGCCAGCAGAGGGAGCACTGAGACTGATATAAGACAGCAGGTTTTATTTTATGTATTTTACAATGTTTTTTAAAAGCAGACCTACTGGAACTTATCATTCAGTTTCAATTCTTTTAAAGACGTGAAAAGCGATGCTGGTGAAACATGGCCTGTAATTGTTAGGATTCAGTTCAACAGCACATACATTTACTTAGCATTATATATAT
>NW_013952597.1:943838-945427 GCF_001266775.1 Austrofundulus limnaeus
CACAATCCAGACTCTCATTAGAAGCTGTAGGAAGTGTTTAGAAGCTGTTTTTTCTTTAAAAGGATTAGCTACTAAATATTGAGGTTAAGTTTTTTTTATGGTGCCCAAATTTATGCACCTGCCTAATTTWGTTTAAACAATTATTGCACACTTTCTGTAAATCATAAACTTCATTTCACTTCTCAAATATCACTGTGTTTGTCCTCTATATGATATATTGAACTGATTTTTAAATCCAAACAATCAGTGATTAATAAAGATAAAATCAGGAACATTTTGTGTAATAGGTTTTCTTTAAAGCTCTTGCATGAAGGGATGTGGGTAATATGCTGGGCCTATAAATCATTTACTCATTCACTTTTTAAAGCAAAGACCGACTCACCAGAGTTTATGAAAAACATTTCTTTCCCCTGAGCACCTTTTGTTGGTGACCCTTACATGAAACTGGGTTTGTATAACTTTTCAAACAACCTGGCTGGCACTGAGAAGGATTTAGGTGCACTGGAATAACAAAGTATACAAACAAAACTTGTATCTTGTACTTTCTGTCACATGAACAACAGTCTGGGCRGGTGGTTCTGAGTCAGACTGGGCAGACTCAAGTGAATCACTGGTTTTCAGACTGGCTGCTTTTAGATAAAACACCAAATTAACTGAGTCCCAACTGCTCCTTTCATCCCATCCACACACAAACAGCCCAGCTCAGACAGACGACAGTAATCTCCTGATCCTTTCTGGCCTCATGCTGCTTTTCCTCAGTCTCATCATCATCATCATCATCATCATCATCTTTATCGTTATTATAATTACGACGTGTCTGTCTCTCAGTGATAGTCTATACTTTTCATTGGACAATTGATGCTTTTTAGTCTTCCTTTTGTAGCAAYACCTGTTTAAACTCTTAGAGAGAAGAATTCAGTTTTCAAATGTTGTTGAACTCAGGAAAGCCAAAGATACAGTCTCGGGTTATTTTTCCACTACATTAATATTAGAAACTTAATTTTTATTGTTACACTGTAATAAAGTCAGCCCAAAACAAACTGACATGGACAGCAAGGAACAAAACAGAAAAACTCTCCTGTTTTCTTTATTAGTTCATGGTTTTAATAGCAGGGTTTAGGTCTTCTCAACTATAGAAAAATGGAAAAAAAAWTTCCACGTTTTAAAATATGTTTAATATTCTGCAACTCTGCAAACCAAAGTTATATCCTGCTATGACACCTTGGGAAGAAACTTGTGGTTTGCAGTTTTATCCAAAGACATGCCAGTGTATTAAGGGTCTGTGGACTTGTGTCGTTCACGAGTGATTCGTTCAAATGATTCGTTCATTTGAGTGAACGAACTGAATCAAATCACTTCATTAACTAAGATTCGTTCAGTTCTCAGTACAGTTGAGCTCACCAGCAGTAAAGCCCACCGCTGCCCCTCATTAGTGCTGTACCAAATGATTATTTTCTAATTGATTAATCTAATCATTATTTTTTCGATTAATCGATTATTCTAACAAAAAATCTAAAAGTTATTCTGATGTGAGTGCACTGGATATTTAAAATGTTTTCATCAAATTAACAAGAACAGTTCTTTAATAT
>NW_013952597.1:945773-950515 GCF_001266775.1 Austrofundulus limnaeus
GTGTGTGTGTGTGTGTGTGTGTGTGTGTGTGTGTGTGTGTGTGTGTGTGTGTGTGTGTGTGTGTGTAACCTTCAACAGATGGTGCTTGGTCCTGTGCAGCATATAACATCTCCTTGAAAGCCTGCAGACACAAATGGAGGAAATCTTAATATTAAATACTCAAATGGTAAATGGACTGTACTTACTGTATTTAGCACTTTTCTACCCAACCTCCTCAAAGCACGTCACACTACAATATGTGTCTTTATTTACACATTCATTTTATTCGATCTCACTACAAAACTAATACAGGTGAATCAATCTATAGAGAAGAGTCAGTGCTTTAAATCACACTCATACACTGCTGAGACACACATCAGAGGCAGTGGGGGTTCAGTGTCTTGCCCAGAGACACTTCAACATGTGAAGGAATAGTGGGGAATCAAACTGCCAACTCTTTCGTTAGAGGAAAGACACCCTTAACCACTCACAGCAGCCCCAAGTGTTTTCTGTGTTGATTTCCACCAAGTTTTTAAAGCAAAACTCTTTTCTGTTGTATTGGCTGTGTTTTATATATCCTGTTTTCAATTAGCCGTCACCAAATGATGGAAGGTAGGCAATAACGTTTGCCTTTGTCAATGTGTGTGTGCATGGAGCTAAACTGGGGTCATAAGGTTTGTTGTAACTCAAAGACAAACTATAAACATAAAATATGCCTGAAAGATGTGAGAGTACAAATGAGTACTGACAATTGTTTGTTTACATTCCCTGTGGTTCCATATTAACATATTAAGTTGGTATTAACTCCATATTAAGTTGGATGTATAGTTTAAGAGCTACGTTGATTTTACATTCTCTTTTTTGCATTTGTGGAAATCCAGGTCGGCAAACAAAATGGCACAATAAACACACACGTGACAACATTTCAAGTGGATATCAACAACTTGTGTTTACTATGCGTGTTGAAGATTATAAATATGCAAAGCTTTGAAAAAAATATCAATAGTGTGTACAGGGGAGAAGTTCCTGCGATTCAGTTTAGGCTAATTTTAGCATTTTTTTAGTGTTTACTCCAGCTATTATGCATCAAACATGATATAATCATAGGAATCTCTTTTTTAACCAATTACCCACGAAAAGACAAAAATAAAATGGGGTGAATGGTGTCTGTCACATGTATAGTTTAGGAGCTATGTTGATTTAAAGTTTTCATTATTCACAACGGAAAATCCAGGTCGGCCATTAAAGATGGTCAATAAAAACATATATGGGACAACAATTTGCTCTGGGGCCAACACAATCCATTTACTAAACACCTTAAGGAGTAAAAAAGTTAGGTTAAAAAATATATCTTTCGGGTGCGGTGCATGGGACGCCCACCCCTCCACCCCCCTCCTGCTAGCTAGACTATATGGGCTTGGCTGCTCGGCATGATTTGACCTCAGCTACTGTTCATTTGATTTGTTCACTGGCCAGATTACATCATACAGATGAGATTAACTTTAAGTTAATTATTTGTAGTGACTGTAACTTGTAGCGACTATAACTTTTATTATTTTTTGTTTGTTTTTCTTTCACACGAGTCAAACTCAASAAGAAGAAGCTAACTTTAGCCACAGTTAGCTTACCGTTCTCTGTCGCCCTGCTCTATCAGTGTCATACTGCTGGATGGTCCAGTACAGCCTTTGGTAATTTTCCTTCCAGTTTGGTGCAGTCCATTATTAGTGTTGTGTCACAAATAAAACTAAATAACATTTGCACGTTTAATTATGACGCTGCCCACAGCGAGGCGGCTCTCTGCTCAGCTCAACAGGGCCAAGGTAGAGCAAGGCCAGGCTGAGAGCAGCAACGCCCTCTACTGGATGAAGACAAAAACTACACTGTAATAAGGTTTAAACTGATGTTTTCAATTAATCTAATTTTAATCTAATAAATCATTATTCRATAATTAATCGTAAGTTGTTTATAGGAATGGCGATATAAACGATATACAGTAGAAACGATATAAATTTGTCCTATGAATGATAGAGATCTATAGTCTACCGGCCAACCGCACAATTGTTTTTGATGACGTAACCAGCTGGAGTCAAAACAGAGGAAGTGGGAAGCAGCGTGACTGAGAGCGCAAATGAAGAGGAGGAAAAAAACATAACTTATCAGGACCTGGTTCAGGTGTGTGAAAATGAACGTCGAGCTGTACATGTTTATGTGATGGAGCGTGCTCCGGTCGGATGCCGACCGACCACAGTGCCTGCTGCAGGAGGAGTGTGCGCTGCAGCACATGGTGACGCAGCGAGGCGACAGTCAGTGCGGGTGAGTCAGTGAGGTAGTGCTCCAGGACTCAAAAGCTCGCTGAGTCTGGACCTCGTTTCTCCTGCAGTCATAGCAGGATATATCTGTTACATTAAAGTTATTGTGTGTGTGTGTTTTTTATATATATATATATATATATATATATATATACATACATATGATTTAACCAGGTAGATCTCCCTTAAATTTAATTTTTATGGGAGACTTTAAAGTGTCCCTTAAAAAAGGAGATTTTAAAGTCCAAATTTTTTTACCTATACATATTTATTCCACTCAATTAACGTGTGATTTATTTATTTTCTATTATAAGTTTTATATCGTGACATATATCGTTACCACCACCCATCATAATGTATATCGTGATATGAATTTTTTGCCATATCGCACGTTCCTAGTTGTTCAGTTGTTTGCATTACTAGCAGTGAATGTACAGTTAGTGAGTGGAGTGGAGTGCATTCAGCAGCTTTTTCCTGCTGTAGAGAACAAGTAGATGACAGTCATTGACTGTTAGTTGGTACTTGGAGGACAATGAAACAGTCACCCTCTTTTATTGGCTCCAGTCTAAAGGACAACTAGCAGAACAGCCAGTTACTGTTTCAGAAAACCAGAGGACTATAATACTGTCAGTGTGCAGTGGGCAGACAGTTAGAATGGTCCAACATGTTTTTGTTACAAACAGGCCAAAGGCCATGTTACAACCCACAAAATCTGAAGTTACATCAATGATGTGAAAATAATATACAGTATATTGTATGATTGTGTTTGTGTCTGCATGGGTATGTGTCAGTTTGGGACGTGGACTTCCCCCTCCCCTGGTTCGTTTGTCGCCCCCATCCCATACCGCCCTCTGGTGGGGGTGCCTTGCCCAACGGCACGTGGATGGCTCTTGGGGTCTGGGTCTGGGTGCTCGGGTGTGCGCTGGCTCAGCCTGGTGGCTGCATGTCGGGGCTTGGGTCCTCTGTGCCCATGCCCGTGCTTGCCCTAGCGCAGCGGGGGCCAGCGGGGGCCTGCGTGCTYGTTGCTGTGGGGCTGCTGCGTGTGGTCACTGGTGGGGTTCTCCTGGGTCTCCCCTATGGTTTGACCTGGGGGTGGGTGTGTGGCTCTCCTCAGGTAGGTGTACCCGGGGGTCCGGTGCTTGGGGTTCCTCCTGGGGTCGTTGACTCTGGCCTCCCCTTATGTCTGCCTCGTGCCTTGGGGGTCGGYTCTGAGACTCCCCCACAGTCACTATTATACAGTCTGTTGGAGAAATCCTGTAAATTTAAGCTTGCTCACAACCGCACGCGGACAGGTGTTCAGATCCGAGAGGTTCTGAATGATCACCAGGTATATACAGGTGGGTGTTTATCTGTCTGAATGTATATATGTATGCTTTTGCTAAGTTTTGTAACCTTAATTCTTTGCAGGTGTGCAGACAGATGTTGGATGGATTGTATTGTTTTCTTGACTTATATCTCACATATCATCAATTCTTTCTTTCACTTTTTTCCATTACATTGTAACTTGTCTTTCCTTTCCTTCTTTTTTCCTTTCTTTCGTCTTCTTTCTTGTCTATGTAAAGAAAGACTGATGATGAAGCTAAGATACTAATATTCAGATATTTAGTACTGCTTTCTACTGAAGTGGTTAAAAAAATACAAAAAGCTTATAAAAAGTTGTTTATATCTCCATGGTCGCGGGTCGCCACTACAGGCAGCCGCCATCTTTCACCACCATCTTGTCTACGAAGGCTCATGAAGGACAAACTGCGGTGGCGGCATCAAAAACAGTTTTAGTTGTAATACTATAAATGTAATATTTGTTGTCTGTCATTAGCTACGTTTACATGGTGGACAAAAGTAATCGGATTAAACAACCGTTCGGAATAAAAATGCGTCATGTAAACAGCTTGTTCAGATTATTCTGATCTGATTGAGCTCGATCCRAATGRATTTTTAATCCAAATGAAAAGGGTGGGTTATTCTGATTGATAATCTGAATGAGGTTCATGTAAACACTTAATCTGATCATCTTATTCTGATTGTAGAAAACTGACCTGTGTGCTCATGTCTGCTGACTTTCATTCACCTGGTGGGACAGCAGCGCTCCAGCTGCGCTGCACCGTGCAGAACTTTTCCTCCTCGCTCTCTTAACAGATGAAAAAGGAGGCAAACAGCAGATGTTGCTTCACAAAAAATTAAAATAAAAATAAAAAGCACGTATTGCTTCATCTGCAGGCTGCAGCTCAACTGAGGAGTAACGACGTCTCTACTGTTATTAAAAACTGACACGGGTCGTCCTGAGGCACAGAGGAGCTTTGTTTACGTTTGTAACAGGAAGTAGAGCTGTAGGGGTAACCCTGGTGAAAAAAAAACTTTTTATTGTTTTTTCTTTGTCTTTGATTTTATTTTTTACACTTATAAGAAGAAAATCATTTTAAAGTGTTTTTATTTTCTTTAAGTGAATAGGACAAA
>NW_013952597.1:951773-953266 GCF_001266775.1 Austrofundulus limnaeus
TGTAAACATAGCTGGTATAATTTTACTTATTAAAGCTCATAATCTTACCACTTGAAAGTTAACATCACTAGACCTGAAGCTGCTGGTAGACATCGCGGTTGGAATTATCAAAGGTTTTTGACACCTGAGAGACACCGTAGCGTTTGGAAGTGGGGGTGGGGGTGGGGGGAGGACCAGGGAGGATGATTCAACCACTAGATGTCGCTGAAAACAACTAATCCTACACACTGTGCCTTTAAGGTAGAGACACTGGATAACAGGTGACATTCACAGGTATGATGAGCAGGTGAGATGAGATGTGCCCTGGAGTTAGAACAGGAGGTGAACCCAYAGGAAGCTTAGATGGACGTTGTGACAACAATAATAGTTGACTAATCGCCTTATTAGAAAAATAATCAGAGATTAGTCGACTATCAAAACAGTCATTAGTTGCAGCCCTAATCAAAACAGATAAACAAACGTAAAAAGCAGAACTTGGAAAAAGAAGGCTTCAGTGGAAAGGCAAATCAAGTGACAGGATAAATAAAAGTGAGGAAACAAACTAACGGCACAGACTGAAATGAATGATCAGACAGCAAACACAGGAACTAAAATATTTAAAGAACTCTTCTCTTCTATAAGTCCTCTGTAAATAACTCCATAAATAAATAAAACTGTTTCCCAAAGAACTGACAGATCAGCCAGGTAACAACTGATGGTATCATGTAAAATCATAAAGAAATATTGTTTCCTTAAAACTAAGATTCACTAGTTTGGTTTCAGTTGGAAGTTATGAAGAAAACCTAACAGATGACAGAGAAATCCAACATTTCTGCAGGTCAGACAGTTCAGTTCTCCTTGAGCTTTCCTCATGACAACAAATAAAACTGATCCCATCACAGGAACAAGATTAGGCACCAACACATGATTTTGACTGTCTAATATAAAGCTCAGCTACCCTTTGTTCTGTAACAGCATCAAATAAATTTGATTAAAAAACTGTTTGTCAGGATCACGACAGTGCAATGGTGTTGTGAAGTCAAACAGTTTTTTATTCTCCAGAAAGTAATGCACACTGTCTTCATCCCTGTTTACGTTGTTTAAAACACACACAGAGCCAGGATGAAGGCTGTGTTTCCAGTGAACTACTTGGTGATTGTTATACGACAATCAGAGGGAACCTCACTGACCGTTGACCTGGTTTTGTTTCTGTACAAATACTAAGAATTGTTATATTTAACAAGCTTTGATTAACCTCTGATGGCCGGGGGCTGTGTGAAGTTGTGCCAACATCCTCAATAAAATCAAAGCACAAAATGACAGACTTTCCCACACTTCTTCTCAGACAAACATGATGTGTGTGTGTTTTAAGTCAGAGGGCTGGCTCAGCATGTGCTATGGTGCAAATTTCCAAAACAACACACACAGATCTGGGGTCGGATTTATAAAACTGGCGTATGTACAATTTGAGTCCAGAAACTTGCGTACGCCACTTTTTACGCCAAGGTTGTGAT
>NW_013952597.1:957206-968462 GCF_001266775.1 Austrofundulus limnaeus
ATTACGTCAGACGAGGCTACGCAACGCGTGATTACGTCAGAGGAGGCTACACAACGCGTGATTACGTCAGACGAGGCTACGCAACGCGTGATTACGTCAGAGGAGGCTACACAACGCGTGATTACGTCAGACGAGGCTACGCAACGCGTGATTACGTCAGAGGAGGCTACACAACGCGTGATTACGTCAGACGAGGCTACGCAACGCGTGATTACGTCAGAGGAGGCTAAGCAACGCGTGATTACGTCAGACGAGGCTACGCAACGCGTGATTACGTCAGACGTCGGCGACAAGCTTTGCGGTAGTAAACAGGAAGTGAAACTTGCTAACTAGCAGAGGCTAATCCACGATTTTTTTGTGAATGCCTTGCTATTGGGCAAGTTGTAATTATTCTATCTATTCAGCTAGTACAGGCTATGTTTAACGCTGCCAGGAGACGTAGGGAAATAAACGTAATGTTTTCGCGCATTTATGCTAACATCCGGGATGAGGCAGGAAAGCAGAAACAGCTGAACGTCACATGAGGTAAATATGCGCTACGTCAGAATTTATTCTGCAAAAGTGTTTCCATCTCCTGTTTAGCACATTAACTACTTAGCAAATCATCCAAAAACCACCTCAAGCGAGCGTAAAAACTTTTTAACGAACTGAGGATTTATTTTTTAAATTTTGCTGTTTCCATCTGACTTTTTTTCGCCTTTTTATTGCGACACTTCTAAATGTGCATCAAAAAGCCTTGATGGAAACACGGTTAGAGACTCTGATCACTGTTGTTGTGTAAATAAATGAATGAACTGCAACAAAAATGTTTTACAATTTCACTGAAACCCTTTTAAAGCTCCCATCAGAGTTTAGACTTTTTTGGGGAACTCACAAGTTTTATGTCCATCYAGTGTTGCATTAATTTTTCACCAAGATCTTACACTGATTATTAGAAATGCACGACAACTTATTTTAAGAACCGATACTGATAACTTTCTCCTTCGAATGCCCGATAACCAATAACATGCCAGGAGATAAGACTAGTCAAAAATGGGTTAGATCATAACACAAATTAACAAGCCCAAAACCAAATGACTGTAAATTATATTATTTTTAAATAAACTCTTAGCAAACAGTTCTTAAAATATAACAAACAAAACAATTTCTCAAATGGCCATATTTTTAAATAAGCCACATTAATTATAAAAAGGCCTTTAACACTGATTTCAGACTTAAAAAAATGTGTACAAAGAGAAAAAGTCATTCCACAAGTTCAAAACAGATAATGCACTAACACAAGTTAGATTCAAAGTACATTTGTTATTATTATTATTAATATATCATTTAAAAATATTTTTCTGCCTGAAACAGTGCTTCTGAGATAATAGTGCAGAAATGATTACCTGTCAATCAAAGTATGAATGCATTAAGATCATCATATTTACAGGAAGATACACAGTTAGCAGCAGCTCGGCTGGTAAACCGTGAGCTTCGTCTTTAGTGAGGGTGAACGGCTGCTTGTCGTCATTTCCATCGTTACACTGCTTGAGACATGCATCCTTTCTGGCACTTTTWCTGGATTTATAAACAGCCTCAGCAGTGATTTAAGTCCCGATTAGTTCTTGAACACTAGCTTGTTGTTGTTGTTAGCATTTTATCAGACGGATTTTGTGCTGCATTCAGGAAGTAATGGACCTTACGTGTTCTCAAAATGGGAGAAGTTGTTCTGACTTTTTATGTTTATAATTATAAAGTTTGTGTGTACATACATACATGGTTGGTTGTTTTCCAGCCCGGAGTATTAAAATTATTTTTCTAGTGAGAAAGTTGTCTTTTTTCCGACGCCACTTAAATGTTGCACAGGTCAGGCAGGAAGGGGAGCGGCTTGACCAAAAAGGATAAAAATAAGCACACTCATCACCGATTACAAAGAATAAACAAATATATCCTTATTTCTTTCAGATCATTAACATTCCACACAGCTTATAAAACCACCAGCAGTGAAAAATATTTGTTTTTTGACTCACATTTGATGCATATTTGTCCTCAAATATGACAAAATTAGTGATTCAAAATGGCGACCGGAAGTCTTTTTTTGCAAATATTTTTACTTCTCCTGGCCACAACACTCTTCCATGTCTTGAAGCACTCGAAACACTTAATATAACAAATATATTTTCATCTTATCAGCAGGTTTAGTCAGCTAACTGGACAAAAAAAACGTTTTCCTGTGAGCGTAGCTTCCTTCGTTAGCATGCAGGACTGCAAATATGGCGACCTCTGCGTGTTTACATTCTCCGTCACTAAACAAAGTTCCCACCCCCTTCAATGTATACACCAAATGAAAGGTATGGTGATTGGCTACACAGCTGTGGCATCAGAACAAAGCTCGGAGCTGACTGGCCGGTTTTACAGTCAGTCAAGCCCAGGATGACGGAAACTGGAAGTTGGTCACTTCTCATATATTATTGGCTCTGGACAGCTGAAACTTGAACCCAGTTGTTCAAATGAGGTGTCAATCAAAAGAGGAGGGCCTAGACGTCAAGTTTGATACATTGCACACGGACACAGGATGAACAGGAACACCGAACCGATACTACAAAATAAAATGCAACAAAAAAGGCAYGCGGGCGTTCCACTGAACGTTAACAGGATTTATCCAGGTGGACACTTTGTTTTTGACTGGGCAGTGTAGATCAAATAACAACTCGTTCCAACAAAGATCTGCACGATATAATCTCTGAAATCCTCACACATCCAGCCTTAAAGCAGATGGAGTCCAGCAGCAGATAACTACACTGGACACTACYACTGTCAGCTGTGAACAGAAAACTACAGCCACACAGGATCACAAACACTGGACAAGAAGTGATTGGAAAACAGCTCTTGGTTAGGTACGTCTGGATTCACTGGCTTCTCATTTTCCCCTCAGAAAACTTTATCTGTTAAATGATTAAACAAACAATATTTAAAATCTTTCAGTGTAAAACATAGTGTGTAAATATTTGCTGACAAGGACTGCGTGTGCAAGTAAAACTGGTGATTGTTGACACTCCCTTATGTAGGTGTCAGCTTCACTGTTCCTGGCTCCAGCTGAAACCAGCTGACATCAGCAAACCAACTTCCCATGAACTCTGCTGCTTCAACTTCTTACCCCAAGTGCTGCACAACAGCCTCAACTACAGAACAACGCTGACTAATGAAAACATGGAAAACATTTTAACAAAAGGAAAACTAAACAAAATACATACACGTAAACAAGAAGTACATCTCAAAAGTATAAATCCTATGTTCTGYTATTCTGAAAGTGCCTTGTTTCAGTGACAAGTGTAATCAAAAAACCTTAATAAAACAATGAAAAGAATAGTATTCCTTGAAAGAATGCATATTCCACATCCTTTCAAGCCAGAGTATTACAGTATGATCACCTTATGTTGACAAATGGAGATGCAGCAGTTTGTATCAAATTTTGTAATTGATTGTTTRGCAGATATTTTCAGATCATGATGAAAAGTTAGCACTGTGTTGAGCATGACATTCAGATACTAAGACACTAAATTTGAGCTCAATATGTGTACAATTCAAAAGAGCTATAGACATTTTTACTTTTTTTACTTTGTTTGTAAAGCACCTTTTTAAACAAATGTTACTGAGTGCTTTGCATTAAAACAACTTAAACATCATAAAAGACAACATGAAACAAAACGCTGCACTTGGGTGTTTCTCATGTGTGATGGGTCAAATGCAGAGCACAAACTTCATCCTTGCATGGGAACATGCACTGATAACACATAACACACCTTTACCTTTACCTGGATGGAAAACTGTGACAATGAGGTTCAACACAATCTGACGGCTTTTTTTTACAGTGCCCTGAGATGACATATGTTGTGACTTGGAGCTATATAAATAATCTGAATTGAATTGAAWTGAATTRAATTATCTGACTGTTTATTTGACGTCAGCTTCTGTTCATCTGATTGGTTTACGGCCGGGTTACGTCACACAGATGAGATAAACTTCAAGTTAATTATTTGTAGTGACTGTAACTTTTTCTTTCTATCACACAAGTTGAACTCAACAAGAAGAAGCTAACGTTAGCCACAGTTAGCTTACCGTTCTCTGTCATCCTGCTCTTGTTTTAAGCGTCATACTGCTGGATGGTCCGGTACAGCCTTTGGTAATTTTCCTTCAAGTTTGGTGTAGTCCTTTATTATTGTTGTGTTGCAAATAAAACTAAACAAGGTTTGTGCGTTTAATTATGACGCTGCCCACATCGAGGCTGCTCTTTGCTCAGCTCCACAGGATTGGGGTAGAGTAAGGTCGGGTTGAGAGCAGCAGCGCCCTCTACTGGATGAAGTCAAAACTACACTGGAATAAGGTTTAAACCAGGGGTGMCCAACCAGTCGCTTGTGGGYGACTGGTCGCCCGCCAGCTGGTTCCCAGGTGCCCGTGAGGSGCAACCTTGCTGCGGAGCCTCTACCGCCGGCTTTGAGCGTCAGATCCCAGAGTGGCTGGTCTTGTTTGAAAGCTCTGGTGTTCTCTAACCGTTCTCCCGTGGAGATAAAAGTGAAAAACCTCCAAAATTACGCACCGTCAGACCTCCGCGGGGGGGTGGTTTTAGCCCCCCTCCCCGGGCTAGGAGCATCGGATCCCGGAGTGGCTGGTTGGGTTTTAAAGCTCTGGTTCTGCCCTACAAGCTGATACTTGAATGGAGTCTCTATGACATTCCCCCGCGGAGCTATAAGCAAATTACGCACGACTTAGTGCATTTTACGCACATTTTGGGAGGAAATTTCCACCTTTGTTTGCTTCTCCCGTGGGCTCTGAGCATCAGATCCAGGAAAGTGAGATGACTTTGGAAAGCTACGGTCCTCCTATACAAACTGGTTGCAAGTTCCTGAGACGTTCCCCTGCGGAGCTATTAACCAACGACCAGCTGAAAAAGGCGCTTTGGCGGGCGATTTACTCCGGAGCCTCTAGCACCGGCTCTGAGCGTCGGATCCGAGTGCGAAGGAAGAAGAAGAGAGGAAGGAAGACATCCAGTGAGGTGGAACCATGGTCCTGCGTCCAGCACCCGCTCTCCTGCCTGGATTTAGCCAGAAACCCCTGGCGGGCAATATTTCTGCAATATTGCATAAAATTCAGAAACCCACCTGATGGATCACTTCCAGGTAATAAAAGGAACAGATC
The DNA here is from genome assembly GCF_001266775.1 of Austrofundulus limnaeus. Classification (NCBI taxonomy): domain Eukaryota; kingdom Metazoa; phylum Chordata; class Actinopteri; order Cyprinodontiformes; family Rivulidae; genus Austrofundulus; species Austrofundulus limnaeus. The sequence goes on from NW_013952597.1 coordinate 962,382, forward strand.
TGAAGTGAAACCGGTCCTGGAAGCTCAGCACCGGGTTTTATAACAGCCTGCCCCCTGAACCACTGGCGGGCGATATTTCTGCAATAATGGCACCCTTGGCATAAATGAGCTGAATATTTTGCTAAATGAATTGTTGAAATAGCACAAAAATTGTGGAATGAGTGAGATGCCAAATAACATATGGAAGAAAAATGATGTGAGTAGTGTGAACACCAGATCACATCAAGTTATTTCTGCGGTCGCTCCTCCACATCCGCCACTCTTATGAAACAACAAATTAGGAGGAAGATAATAAAAAATGGACAAAAATTGGTTCATATTCTGAGTCACTGATGCTGGCACACACACAGTCATGTGTCTGTCTCTTTTGGTGTAACAACCCCAAAAAGACCAATTCCCAAGGAGAAACACTGGATTGTGTAGATTTAAAAACAAACTCAATGATTATTGGTCACAATATTTTTTTTAAAAATTCATTAAGTTTTTTTTTGGTTCCCCTTTTTTCTGGTATTGTTAAAACTTCAAGCAGAAACCAATAATAGAGCAATGTCAAACTTTAGTCATCCAGCAGCCAACCAACAAGTCTGATAAATCACAGACAGACATTTCTATTTTTACAGTTTCTGTCCGATGGTCAGGAGGAACCAGCTGTGTTTTAAAAAGGCAAATGTTAGTTTTAGCCAGTGTGTCGACAGTCTGAGTTTGTTCTATTGTACAGACTATRGATGTGAATATTAACTGATTTGTACCAATTTATATGTGACTGCACTGATAGAGCAGTTGTGAACTGATGCAGTTTTAGAGTCAAATCTACATGTATCAGTGTAGGTCTTTAATTAAATTTGATTTGGTTAATAAGTCAGGAGAGGGGTCTAGCTGCAGATCATGGGGGAAAATCTTTAATGGAAATAAATCTTCTCCATCTCCAGTAACAACTAATCGCCAACTATCAGAAATACATTTTGTGTATCTGAAAATGAAACGCAGTATGAGATTTAAAACCACTCTCCACATATATAAATATTTCATTCTGAATTTTGTTTCTCACTCCTACAGATAAAAGTGCAGAAAACGGAGACAACAACTGAATCATAAATTTGTGTTAGGTAACACACAACTGTTATTCTGTACATTACAGTAAAAACAAAGACACTGTCTCTCCACGTTGTATTTGGGGTCAGTCTTTGTGATGCATCATGCAGAGTTTGTGACACAAACACAGCTGCAGCAGGAAAACTGTAAAAACATGGACTGGTTTTGGAAACACCAAGGCTCAGGTTTCTGTTCCTTCACAGGACTAGAAGTATCTGAGCAAAGGGTCTGACCTACAGCTGACTGAAACAACACTTTCATCCCACTCAGGGCCCAAACACTGCAGGAGTCCAGACCAACACAATCCATGGGAAATCCACAGTAGAAATAATAATAAGCTACACACATGCACAGAAACCTGGGTATCAACCTCAGGACGAAGCAGATCCTCATTCTTACCTGTATTTATCAGTGAAACAATAAAGTCATAATGGAGCGATAATTACTGCCAATCCTTTGGGCTGTGTGAAGCCATTTAGCTCATTTATGTTATAGTGTTGAGTTATACTGTAATGTAACATTTGCATGTGCTAAAATACAACTTTTCATGCACTACTTTGCAATTTTACTAATCTAAAAGGTACATCTCAAGCCCACCTTAAACATATTTAATACAAGGCTAAAGTTACAGCAGCCGTGTTTCCATCCAACTTTAATTTGAATTTTGAGCAAATTTTTAAAATKTCRCAAAAAGGAAAGAACGAATAAATGTGAATCAGACATGTTTCTATCAACTGGCTTGAAGTGAATCAGTTACGTCAGACGCATGCGTGCAGTAAACAGGAAGTAAAAGTCACATCTCAGGACCATGGAGAGAAGTTATCAGGAACGTGTTGCTACTGTCAGAAAGTTGTAATTATTCTGTTATCAACTAGTTCTGGTGATGTTGCTGCTGTCAGGAGACGTAGAGGAAGAAATGTAATTCTCTTCATGTTATGGGATTAACTGAGAAGACGCTGACAGCAGGAGGAGGCTCCAGCTGCACTCGCTCTGGTAGCGGACCAGTTTCAGACAGACAGCRRGAACAGCTGATCAACATGTGAGGTAAATGTTCGCTACGTCAGACCTGATTCGACAAATGTGTTTCTATCTCCTTTTTGCACATTAACTCTTTTTAGAAAAACCCAAAAACCACCTCAAGCAAGCGTATCAACTTTTATACGAATTAGAGGAAGTTTTTTCGAATCAAGCCGTTTCCATTCACCTTTTCTGATKCCATACTTCAAATTGTGCATTAAAAACCTTAAAGGAAACACGGCTACAGTCAAATGAAATAAGTTCTCTACCAWTGTGATCACTTTATAATCTTTAAAAACATTGTGCCCTTTGAAATGTAGCCTACTTAAGTTCACAAGAGAGGATGTAAAAAATGGCAGGTTGGCGTTCCTGGATTGCGATGTCTCGGTTTCGGATGGAGGACGGTTGGAAACTGGCGTGTATCGTAAGCCCACCCACACAGACCAATATTTGCGTTTTGACTCCCACCACCCACTGGAACACAAGTTAGGAGTGATCAGGACTCTGTACCACAGAGCAGACAGTGTCCCTACAAACCCAGGAGCCAGGCAGAAAGAGAAATCACACACACGACAGGCCCTGGAGCAGTGTGGTTATCCTGACTGGGCTTTCCTGAAAGCAGACAGGAAACACAGACAGGATTCCATGCAACCTTCAGGTGAAAATGAAGACCCCAAACCCAGACCCAAACCAGTGGTTATTCCGTATGTTGCGGGTGTTTTGGAGAAACTGAGACGTTTATTTTCTAAACATGATGTCCCAGYAGCTTTCAAACCCCAAAACACATTACGGCAAAGGCTGGTTCACCCCAAAGATCCGGTGCCCCGGCACAAACAGAGCAATGTTGTATATGCTGTTAAGTGCCAGGAGGACTGCGACCAGTTATACATCGGGGAAAGAAAGCAGCCACTGTTCAAAAGAATGTCCCAACACAGACGAGCTACGTCTAATGGCCAGAACTCTGCAGTTTTCACTCATTTACAGGCCAGCGGTCACTCTTTCAGAGATGAGGATGTTCTCATTCTTGATAGRGAGGAACGTTGGTTTGAGAGAGGAGTAAAAGAAGACATTTTTGTGAAGAAAGACCGTCCATCATTAAACAGAGGTGGAGGCCTCCGTTTTCAGTTGTCCCCCTCCTACAGTGCGGCTATTGCCACTTTCACTCCACCCCCTGTTAACAATAAGTGTTAATTAGGTGTCAACGATAGCTTAAAAGCCTGAATTTAGCCTGAAACTCTCAGACTGAAGAAGTCTCTTGGAGGAGAGACGAAACGTTTCATTAAAGAAGAACCCGTCCAGAGGACCTATACAGTTTTTCTTTTATGATTTTTTACCTGGATCACTGAGATGCATCAGGACACGTAGCCAACTTGCTTCATTTTTAGCTTTAGGAATACTCTTTTGCCCATTAGCTTTTAGCTACTGTTTGGCTTACATTTCAGAAAGTGGTTTGCTAGTTTTAATTTTTAGCAACCATTTTGGTACAGTTTTGCTGGTTTTAACTTTATATTAATATATTGTTAAAATATTATGAAATTTGTGACACAGATCCAACTGGGCTTGCTGTTATTCATCAGTTGCTTTGCTGTGAGCTGACACAGGTGCAGGCAGTGGGCAGAGAAGCAGTGCTCACTAGGGTTGGGCATAATCGTATCGTGTGTGATTAATCGTCAGAAAAACATTAATCGATTAATTTTTGGCACTTGATGATTAATATGATTAATGCCAACAGGTAGAATCCACTCGCTGCTCCTCTGGAACATTAAAAATAAGTTCTGTAACTTTTTATCTATCAACACAATTTAAAGTTTGATGTACAGCCTGAAGTCTGTTATTTTGACACAATTTGGAACAGATTTTTATGAAGAGCAAATCTTTCCACTAAATTGGTCATGTGACTATGAAATAAGGGTGTCCAGGGACTCCAGGGGATTAATCGTCAAATTAAACGTTATCGGCTAAATAMCACAATTAATCGTGATTTATTTTTTTTTGCCAATATTGCCCAACCCTAGTGCTCACTCTTGTGTTATTTAACGTAATATTTCAGACTCTGTTAACTCATTTCAGTTTGTTTACAGATAATTTAATGATGCTGTAGCACTGGCACTTCACCACATCTTACACCACCACACCCCCAGACACAGCCCTGCCTTCAAGACCTTAGACCAGTGAACCCATGCATTAAACTGGCAGACCTTGGCATACCAACTTCCATCTGTTTGGACCTTGAACCTTTTCAGAATTACAGCTGGATGTTTTTTGTCACAGGTGATGAAGATGTGTGTCTGTGTGTGTGTGTGTGTGGGGGGGGGGGGTTCTGCTCTGAGCACTCTTCTCCCTGTACACACACACAACTGTGTCTCTGCTCTCCATATTACAGAGAGCCTGGAGATGCAAAATCTCTGCAAAAACACTGAAAACAGTTCAGGAAAGACTATCAGACTGCTGAAAAAGGCCAGTCTTAAAGTCAAGCCTGAGTCTGGTTAAGTATCCTCTCTGTTGACATTACAGTTTGGTATGGCAACATCATGCTGGCTGAGCAAAAACTGTTACAATTTATCAAATCAGTAAACAATCCCTTCTTATGTAATTACAGTTAACTACTTCACTGAACACTCCTGTGTTTGGCCTGTGGCCAACATGTGTGTGTAATATTTAACTCTGTGCAAACCACGTGCAGTTTAACYTTTTATGAAAAGGCATGTGTAACACTGCACAATTTTATGTCCTGTTAATTGTATACAGACAGTTTAAGTGCCTGTAAAATATGTACAATAAATTTTAAAACACTTTATTTAAAAAAATGTCTATTTTTCCATTGTCCTTAAAGAGCCTGTGACACGCCTATCCTTCAAATGCAAAAAGTCAAAGAAAATATCTTCACATTTAGAAAATTTTGCATGAAACACATGATTTAACCCATTTTATCACATAACTGGTATATTTCCTTTGAATTTGGCTCATTTAAAGTGAAACAGGAAGTGAAAGGGAACTCTTTAAGAAAGAAAACTCCCTGGTCTTTGTTTATTAAAACAATATTTTTTAATCTCCGACTTTTCTTCATCTCTCTTATAGGGACTAAAATGATCTAAAGAAACATCAGAAGATTTCTTGCTGTCTGTGTTGTTAGTCATTGTAACAAGGCAGACATCACTTCCTGTTACTTCACATGCAAATATCTCAACAACTGTTCATCTCAGTGGTGTGAAATTGCTTTTGCAAATGTCATCTTTCCGAAAGTGCATTCATATTTATCACAACATTTTGATGTCACAGGTACTTTAAAATGTGTCATTCTTACTTTATTGAAGACAACTTGTGAGAAACAAGAATCTGATGCACATGTATTGTAACGGCAATAAACTCTCTAATCTAATATTTCTAGTAGCAATTTACTGTTTTTCATGTTGTGCTGCAGGCAGCCAGGCTGTAATGGTGCTAAAACATTGCTTACACAGAATGACACCATATGCTTAGTTGTGAAAACAGTCCTTTTCCCACCAAAGTTAAGTCATCACTATAGTTAGCAAAGATTTTGTTCTATTTTCTGTTTTGTTTTCTTGTTCAGTAACCTACGCTAGGTGAATAGGGCCATTTTATGGTCTGTCCACTGCACGTCAAGTGACTATCTGTGTCTCCTTTTTGTGTAACCAGACACAGACAAGAGTAATAATTGAGTTGTATGACCCAATCATTCTCTAAACTTTGCCCTGATAAAGAAATCAAATGTTTTCTTTTACTGAGTGTGACCAGTGCATGTGACTGATAGTGTTAAGGAGTTGTTAAAATGAAAAACTGATCATGTCAACACAGCCCAAAACTAAATCTAGAAAACCTACATGGAGGCTAATCACCAGTAATTATCAGGCACAGCAGAAGGTGATAATCCTTTTGCCCGCGCGCGTGTGTGTGTGTGTGTGTGTGTGTGTGTGTGTGTGTGTGTGTGTGTGTGTGTGTGTGTGTGTGTGT
>NW_013952597.1:971546-973944 GCF_001266775.1 Austrofundulus limnaeus
GGTCAGACTCATCTACAGACCTGACCAATTTCATGTTGATCGGTGCAGCTGTTTTTGTGCTACGGTTGACCAAAAATCACTGAAAAAAAATAAACAGTACAAAAACAATATGACTCCTGGTTACACTTCACATGCGGAGGTCATTATAATGTGCATGGTCTACAATTTGAATTTGCAAGCTGTGCACATGAAAATAAGCCATGATTTAAAAAAACTGTCTGTTCAAAACTTTCACATGGCTCACCAGTCACAAACTCTGAATTCAGTGAKACTACAATGAAAGAGTTGCACATTTTCCCACAGTTCTGAGCATCCAACTGGTTATCAAACAGTTGCAACCCAGTAAGACACATCAACATGCTTACATTGCTTTTTGCTGTCCAGTTGTACTTCCTTGCAGTCTTCTTTCTTTACTGCTCTTACCTCATTACTTTTTGAGTAACCARCTTTGGGTGCAGCCTGGCCTAGTGGTAGGGAGGTTGTTTTATTGATTTGAGGGTCTAGAATTTAATCCTCAGCTCCTGCAGTATGATGAAGAATTGGAATTTCTGTTTATAAAGAGTAAATTTATACAATAAAAAGCTCTGTATGAGTATACATGAATGAGAAACATTGCAAAACATCAGCTGGCGAGCTTAAAACATGATATGTGCAGACAACTTACTCTGCTTCTTAGTTTATCAAGTACCTGGACAGGTCTTCAAAGTAAAACATCCATTTTCTCTACCTGCTTATTCCTGTTCAGGATGGCTGGTAGTTGGTGCTCATTTCCAATGGGCAGCGAGTGACAGGCAGAGWACACTCTGACCTGTTTATCACACAGCCACACACACCTCAGAGCAATTCCTGAAACCTCCATGCATGACTGTGGAAACCAAAGTACCCAGAAAAGCCCCACTGCACAGGAGGAAGGCAAACCCCAGAAAGACCAGCTGAGGTTGGAACCAGTGGCCTTCTTGTTGTTAGCCAATAAAACTCCACACTGTTCTGTCACAAAGTGAGAAAAACAGATAAACACTGAAGTAAAAGGGCAGCTTTTTCATAAAATTCACTTATTGGATGGATGTCCTATTTGGATGTAAGCTGTTTAATCTGTACATCAGAACATCTCATCTTTTTTTCTAGGAACTTTCTAACTTAAAGTGCATTTGCTTTGAACAGTCTCTTTCATTTTAATTTCTGAAGTGAACTAAGCTGGAGGGAATTTTAAAAATGTGTAAGTCACTAAGAAAAGGGCTACTGAAGTCCTTCAACAACTAATTGGATAAAAAGATTTTCATTTTGACTGGAGTTTACCATGTTCCTGGATTAATTTAATACTGTGTGTCAGGGGTCCATGGGAGATGACCTCCAGCCACAAACTCCGTTTTGATTCAGGCAGACTGGAACAAGACAAGGATGAACTAATGACGGATATACAATGGAAGGAAATTTAAAAAGCACTTGTTTTCAATATTTACAAAATGAGATGTTTTAGTAAAAGAAATGTAGTGGCCCACAGAAACKCTGCAACAACTGGGAGCAATGAGTGGAGACTGTGTTTAGTGGTAAAGACAAAGGAATCCTATCAGCAGCTAGGTATGGGCTGTTTACCCGTTTCAAGTTACACCACGTGTTAAACTGTGTCAAAACTCCTCTAAACATTTACACATTTTAAAAAATAAGTTGGTTTTACGTTTCATGTTATGGAAAACTGAGTCATTGATTCATCTACCAGAGCAGAGACACTTGTCTCTTTCCAAGCAGTTCCACTGTTTTGAAACCAACATTTGTAACAAACTACACGAGTTACCAATGTTAACAGTATATACAACCTGCTGCAGGCTCACTGCAGACATTAACAACCCAAGAGATGTTCTGAGAAAAATGTTGATCAGTCTATGGGTTTGTTCTGAGTGCAGAAAAAAAGCTGCCGACATGTTCAATTTGTGTTCTCCTAGTTTTTTATTTATACGATTTCTTTAAAGGGGCAATATCATGTAAAATCAACTTTTTTGAGTTTTATATCATGTTATAATGATATACTCTCATAAAAAAACATGTCCAAAGCCTTGCTCTGACTCATTAATCATGTTTGAGAAATCCTGCAGTGTTTTTATGAAGCCATGCTGAGGAGCAAAACGACAGGTGGGGACCAGAAACACCTTTTGGTACCAGAAACACCTCTGGGACGTGTCTTTAAGCTGAACTTCCTCATGGCAGAGCACACCCCCTCCCCCCTCCCCACAGACCCCGCCCATGACTCCTGCAGGCTCTTTGGTCAAAGTGAAAGTGAAACCTAACTGTCTGCTGAGCTCTCAGCATTAGTTCTCACTCTAACACACTCTCACTCCCGACTCGTCAACATATTGATGCTTTTCCAAAGTTCCCTCTGTGTCTTATTTTGACGCGTCAGGTG
>NW_013952597.1:975514-976625 GCF_001266775.1 Austrofundulus limnaeus
CACATGTGAGGCTAATTATAGGGTAAATGATCAGGGTGCTGGAGTCAGCACATTCAGCTCAACACATACAAATGATTCTCAGTTTTAATTAAAGCCTAGCAGTCCTGGAAGGAATATTACCTACTGTCTTTCATGCAGAGTTTGAGACCAATAGTTTCTGATAAAACATAGAGTCATATAGTTGTAGAGTTTTAGTCAAACTTGGGAAAATAACCTGATTTGACATTGAGAGAAGTTACACACACAGTTTGTGCTGAGAAAGACGCAGAACTGCCTAAACCCAGATTGCACCAACATACTGTATATGAAAATGTTTCTGGGGAGAACTTGAATTTACTCTTTTCACTTGTCTGAAAGGAGAAACTAGTGGAAGAAAGCATGATCCTGAAGACAGCAAGACTCACACCACAGTTTTCTCACAACATGTTGTAGAACTTGCATTGTGTCAAAGTAAATGCTTGTKTTAGTGGGAGCCGATGAAGACGCTGAAGCTGCAACTTTAACACAATCAGTTCTCTCTCCTTCCTTTGATTCAGACACTGAAAAATCAAAGCTTTGTGCAGCAGCTGATTTTAGGTAAAAGACGACAGATCTGAGGTCAGATTTATAAAGTTTGCTTACGCAAAAAAAAAGGCCCAGAAACTTGTGTAGGTCACTTTTCAYGCAAAGATTCTGATTTATAAAACCCAAACTTGATGAGAAAATGTGTGGTTCCTCACGCCAGCTTTGACCCATGCGTACGTTCATTTTGGAGACTGGAAGCTGTGCCACAGATGGTGAAGTGAGGAATTATAGCCACACTGTGTAATAGCTACAGTCAAATGTTTAATTTCACTTCATAATCAGACTTGAATTTTAGATCAACTTTATCAAAAGCTTTCTTAACAGTATTATTTATGCTTCTGTTGGTCAGCCATAGAGATCTTTCAGGTAGATCAATGTAAATTTAAATAAAAGTTCATGCATCTCCATTCATCTCCCTCCTGCCTCCTCAGACCCCTCCCCGACAAGAGAAATTTCAACATTGAGCACGACAGCAATAAGGTTAACTTTTTAAAGTCTGTATTACTCGTGTGTGTGTGTGTGTGTGTGTGTGTGTGTGTGTGTGTGT
>NW_013952597.1:977658-979055 GCF_001266775.1 Austrofundulus limnaeus
GTTCATGCATCTCCATTCATCTCCCTCCTGCCTCCTCAGACCCCTCCCCGACAAGAGAAATTTCAACATTGAGCACGACAGCAATAAGGTTAACTTTTTAAAGTCTGTATTACTCGTGTGTGTGTGTGTGTGTGTGTGTTGTGGTGGTTGGGGCGGGGGGTAGAAATGATCCAAGAGATTGCTCTAAATGTCTGTATTCCTGCAAAATGAGGGAAAATTACAATGAGTTGATGTGAGCAGTCATCAGCACCTGTCTTCCAGACACACAACAGTGTGCCTGAGCTGGCCTGTCTTCCAGACACACAACAGTGTGCCTGAGCTGGCCTGTCTTCCAGACACACAACAGTGTGCCTGAGCTGACCTGTCTTCCAGACACACAACAGTGTGTCTGAGCTGGCCTGTCTTCCAGACACACAACAGTGTGCCTGAGCTGACCTGTCTTCCAGACACACAACAGTGTGCCTGGACACACAACAGTGTGCCTGAGCTGGCCTGTCTTCCAGACACACAACAGTGTGCCTGGACACACAACAGTGTGCCTGAGCTGGCCAAACGACTCTGTTGAAAGTGATCAGCTGGCTCATTTTAATTCACCTCAACATTCATGGGGTACTTCACATTGACCATTTGTCACCCATCACATCAAAATGAGGATTRAGTCAAATTTGGTCAAAATGACGTAATTACATTTTCAGATTCTTGGCTTTAAAAGCTACATTTTGATCATCCTGATATCATAAGCTTGTCCAGAGATATGACCTAATTTGTCTTGTTGGTTACAATAATACATTACTGTTTGGTCTGAATCCTGATTTTATGTAAATTTATTGAGTAATTTTTAATGTTAATATAAAGAGGAAACCTCAAATATTATTTGTATATTAAGATTTCCMAGTCGTAAAGAAACAAAAACATTGCTAGCTCACAGGGAAAAATTAAAAGTTTTAAGGCATTTTTTTCTCAAAGCTGAGCCAGAAGGCGAAGCTCTCAGTTTACAGTCTACGTTAATACTCTCATCTATGGTCATGAGCTTTGGGTAGTGACCGAAAGAACGAGATCACTAATCGTGTTTCCATCCAATTACATCCAATTTTAATTCGAATTTTGAGTGAATTTTAATAATTTCGCAAAAAGGAAAAAATGAAGGAATGCGAATCAGATGGAGTTTCCATCAACTGACTTGAAGCGAATCAATTACATCATACACATGTGCGTTGTAAACAGGAAGTAASCGTCACTAAACTCACAGGGTCCACACCTCTCAGGATAATGGAGAGAAGTTATCAGGAACGTGTTGCTACTATCAGGAAAGTTGTACCGTATTTTTCGGACTATAAGCCGTGACTTTTTTCCTGAACTTTGAACCATGCGGTTTATAGTCCGATGCGGCTTATACG
>NW_013952597.1:980506-982396 GCF_001266775.1 Austrofundulus limnaeus
GGTCTGGGTCTCTGCTGAGGCTGCTGCCCCTGAGACCTGACCCTGGATAAGAGGAAGAAAACGGACAGACAGACGGCAGATATCTCTACATTAGGGTTTATCTTCTGAAACATGGACCTAAACAGCAAGCATAAACAAGTAGTGCGAAAGTTGTTCCAATGTTAATTCACACTTTCTGATTTAGTTTGTTTACATGAAACGAGTCATTGCACTAATCATTTGATGCCTATTCCATGAAAAATACGTTACTCCAACTAGGCAAGGGCCCATCTGAGATTCTGTGATAAGACAGGTACAATCGTTTTACTGTGATGAAACCAGCAAATTAAAACGCATCCCATGATTTATTTGCTTTAATTTAAAAACTAAATTGTAATTGCTGTTATCTTTGCTGTCAAAATCATGAGTGGGAAACCTCCTCTGTGTCCACTGAGGTTTTTACTGAGTCCCAAGTGTCACAATCAGTTTTAATAAGATGTGACAAATATGAACTGATAAAACTACAATTGTCTTTTTTTGTGCATTTATTTTACAAATCTCAATTTGTAGGTTTTTGTTTAAAAAAATTGCTGTTTAAAAAAAAATCCAATAATATAACATCAACTCAATATCTTCAAAAACAAAATGAAGCATGAACAGTATTGAGTATAGATCGTATATACTGTAATACAAATGCTTATTTTAAATTTTCCATTTCTGTTCGGATTCAAAAATATATWTTTTTCTCTTCAGTACAAACAGGTGTGGTATTTTGTAAGCTATCCTGATGCAGTCAGGGTGAAGGAAAAAGAAAATAGTCATTATGATTGTCTGTCTGACAGCGGCTGCATCATCACACCCACCTAATGTGATGGTTGGACCTGCTTCTACTCAGCCAGCGCCTGATGTCAGCGGGAAAAGACCATGATGCAACYCACAGCTCATTTGGGTGGGAGTGTTGGACCAAAACGACTCTTTGACAGAGTCAGTTCAGATAATACATGCTCACAGTGGCTTGTTGTCCCAAACACAGATACTAGGTTGAGGTCACGYCTTTAAGTTTGGGAGAATCTTCAGTCTGTAGACGTCTGGCAGAGGAAGGTTGTTGTATTTGGCTTTGTGTTAGTGGTTTCTTTAAAGTTCAGTGGTTTCCAGTTGGAGGATGTTTGGCACATCAGATGGCTTCACATTAAATAGTGACACATAAAAACTGCTATTCATGCTGTAGTGATGGTTGCCGTCATGTCACAGGCCAGAGAAAAACACTCAAAAACTCTTGATATGTCCCTTTAGCGTTTTCTGAATACAATCTGCCAATTCAGTGTTGCTGTCTGCAACTGTTCTTCTGGACAAACTGATGTTTTCTTTGTCAGGAGCTAGCAGCTCTGCTGCAGCAATGATTCATGCCTTAACCTCTCCCTCTGCATGAGGATTCAGCTTCTTTGCTAATAATTCAGTCATCGTAGGGTTGTTTCTGTCGCTCTGTGGTCATGTAGACACCAACTGTTCGGCATCGAAACTCTAAGGAAGAGCAGGAACCTAACTGGTCCACATTTGTCCATTCATAGGGCTGCAACTAATCATTATTTTGATAGTCAACTAATAAGTCAAAGTTTTTCAGTTAGTCAATTAGTCAACGAGTATTTTCATTTGTCACTGACATAGACTTAAATATAAATATGACTAGACTGAGCCCCGCCCATCCCGTCCACTGGTAATAATAATAATAATAATAATAATAATAATAATACATTTTATTTCAAAGGCGCCTTTCTGACACTCAAGGACACCATACAAAGAGTAAAAAGTAACAGAAACAAATAAAATGTAACAATAATGGTAGTGTCTGTGACATCATGGAGGAGCAGAAACAGACCAAACAGGACAACAGCTCACAGCAAACATAGAAAC
>NW_013952597.1:983396-987985 GCF_001266775.1 Austrofundulus limnaeus
AAAACGGAGGCCTCCACCTCTGTTTAATGATGGACTGTCATTTTTTTTCTTTTTGATTTTTACCTGGATTACTGAGTTGCATCAGGACTTTCTGATGATTTTTTACATCCTCTAGTAGAAAAATAACTTTTGATCACTAAAATATTGAGTGTTTTTAAATTATTACAGGGTCACAGAATATGACAGCTGTTATCATGTATTGTRWCTTCACTGTAGCTTGGTAAATACTAGAAATATTTGTTCAGAAACTGTTTCTACTCATTGTTTACATCAACAAAAACGATTAAAAAATCAGCAGAAGCAGTTTATTTTATAAATATTGTTACTATTTACCAAGCTACAATGAAGTCACAATATATGACAGCAGCTGTTATACCATATATATCAGTCAACACGTTTTACTTTTATTTTATTTCTATTTATTGTTTGTGTCTGTGTCTTCAGCCTCTGAGTCTGTTGGTGTAACATCTTCTTGGTGTTCATGTTCGGTCAGGTTCTGTTGTAGAACCTCAACAGCGCCCCCTCTGGTCACAATACATGGTGTAACACAGTGTTGTTATAACAGTACAATTTTAGCTTCTTCAGCAAGTTTACGTGTAATTCACAGCMCTSTAAATGCTTGTATTGTCATTAAAAAGCAGATTTATCCTGAGTGAGGACAGGAGATGATGTCATTACATGTCCAAAGGTTGTGGACACCATCTGAAGCCTCCAGCTGTTGGAGGACAGAGGGTCACAGAGACATGAAGTCAATAAATGCTGACAGAGCAGAACGTGTCCCACAAACATGTCTCTAACAAACACACGTCTGCCTCAGAGGGACAACACAAGCCTAGCTAGCTAACACCGGTGTGGGAGCGCTTCCTGTTGTTCGACGACGCCAGTGACACAAAGCCCAACAAACTGTTGTGAAACTGAATCACCATGATGAAACCAGACACACATTCCTCCTGCCTGTCCAGGAATTAGCCACATTCATTCTGTGTTGTACCAGGCAGTAGCTCACCTCATACTGGATGTACTGTTTCCTCCACTCCGGGGTGATATGAGCCGAGAGATGTTCTGTAAATTTCATTTTGACAGCCGCTTGGTTTTCTTCCCCTGTGCTCTTTGTGTCGCCAGAACCAGAACCAGAACCAGAGTGGTTCTGCAGAGCAGCAGGGACTTCCGCTGTGCTGCTCCAAAGACGAGCAGAGCAACTCTCATCCGAAGATTACAGCTCAGCTCACAGATGCCCTTTCTGTTTCACCTCACCGGCCTCCCTGGCTGCTCAAACACATCCTGGGTGTTTCATTTATACGACTGAACGTCGCGGACTCACATCTTCAACAATAAACTAGACGTTCATTAGGCCGTCGTTGTGGGTTTATCAGCGTAAAAACAACGTCTGACACTCAACCGCCTCCGGCTCTCTCTCCGTGTTTATCCCCTGCCTCTCTCTACCTCCTGCTCTGCGATGCRTTCAGGTGCAGGTGGGAAATATAAAGCTCCACCCAGAGCTGACGCTGTTTGTTTACAACTATTTTTTTCTGCAGTGGTCTTGTAGTGAACATGTCACCTCTCCAAGGTGTACCCGCACTCCCACCCGTCTCAACAATACACTGCTGGAGAGACCCTGGAAGAGAAATAAAAATAAATAAAAACATGAGTGAGATGTGWACAGTTAGTGAATATTTCTTTATAAAACACAACTGTTACTACTCATTGTTTTTTTATCGTATCTTTTTACCACATTGTTACCACATAATGATATTCATTGTTTTTGACTTGCCTTCAACAGTTTTATTTGATAAATTCCGAAGCGACGTGAACGCCACACTAATGACGTATCTCACTGCCGCCGTTGGGAGAAAATGACGTAGTTGCAGTGTGTTTTTAGCATGGAGGGAATGATGGGAAAGTTTCCACTGCTTCAGGGCTGTGTTTATGCGTCAGGCCAGGGTCTGCGCCCCTTATAGTCAAAAACACACATCTTTGTTTTATTAKAACAAATTCCTCCATAACCCACCCCTCACAAGTTCAAAATAAAGAAAATAACTCATTCAAAATACTACAAAAACTAAAATTTACTTTATTATGAAATGTAAATATTTAAATAATTTAGAAATTCATTCACCTCCACAGCTTTCTCTTTTATGAATGGGAAAGAAATAATTAGTTGTTTTTTTAAATTATTATTCATTGGCTTTAAAATATCTGTCATTCTTTTGGTTATGTTTATATCATGTTTACAAATTTACGTCATCATATATTCAATTCAATTCAGTTTATTTATATAGCACCAAGTCACAACAATTGTCTCAGGGCACTGTGCACAAAAAAAAAACAATGGGCCTCATGCAAGAACATGTTTTCTCATCCTAAATTTCTCTTACTTTTGTTCGTATGAAGGGTTCGTACGAACATGTCACGTCAGATTCAACAAACTCTTCTATCTTCAGGAAAAGTGTGTAAATGAGGAGTGTAAACTGATGAAAGTGTATCAGGTGCTCGTGAATGAGGAGAGGAGATTAGCATTACCACCCCAAAAACACCATGTAAGGCTAGGTTTCCTGCCCCACATACCAGGAAGTGTTCATTCATAAATGACATTTCAAAGTAGCTAAAAAAAGAAGAACTTTATGAGTTCGGAGATTGAAGTCCTGCTCTCAGAGATCCAGAAAAAAAAGTCATTTTTAGCAGCGTCAGACCTGCTAAAACCGAGGAATGAAATGATGACTGTTAATGTTGTGTCTCCTGTGGGTCGTATACAGTCACTGAAAGAAAAATCTAAATCATATTTATCTTTCTAGTCCTTCTCTGGTTTTTCTTTGGTCAAATATTTTTAATTTAAGTGCAAACAACTGTGTTACACAGTTTTCATTTATTCAGAAGAAGAGCAGTCGTGCACCATCGCAAGTGTCAGATGCGGTTCTGGGAGAAAAAAGCATTTTAAAATGTCTCCAAACTTCAATAAATGCATAATTTCACTTGGTTTTTAGTTTGAGATCTTCATATTAATATTGTAGTGTTATACAACAGCAATGATAGCCAATTTAATTTAATCTAACGAATTTATGTCGTTAATTATAATTCCATTCCAAGCAGAATAACCTATTGTCAACATAATCATGAAGTGTGCTTTATTTTCAACTCAAAATATCTTCAAACTAATGAAATATAAAGTTATTAATGAGAAAAATCAGTCTAGATAACAGTCGGCAGACTGCTCGTAAAATATACGACAGGTCTGAACCACTCGTGACTTTTGTTCGTATCTGAAAAAAATCTTAGAATGCGAGAAAATTAGTGAATGATACAAATTCTCCTAAATAAGACAGGTGAGCAGAATGATCCAGAAGGGCTGAATAATCTGAGGACTGAGATGACAAGGCATGAAACAAACACTAGATGGAAGCACAAGAYGAGAACAGAATACACAAAAAACACCAAATCCTCACAGTACCCTGCCCCAAAGATCGTCTCCAGACGATGACCACACAAAATCAGGGGAGGGTGTAGGGGGTACCAAAAACAACAAAACAGGACGGAGGGCAAGAAACAAAACTACAAAGCAGACAAGACATGGGACACAAAAAAAGGCTAAGATGGGGAAACAAAAAACCGACAGGAAGGTCCTGGGAAAAAATAAAACGGAAACATAAAAAGTCTTAAGATGACCCTAAGGTGCATCTGAGAGGAGGCAAGTTCTCTGGAGCTCGGCCTGGAGCTCGGCCGTGGCTCTGGAGGTCGGCCGAAGCGAGGCCGTGGACTTCGTTGAGACCCGGGCAACTTGGACCCTGGCTCTGGCTCAGGAGACGTGGACGCTGGCTCTGGCTCTGGAGACGTGGACGCTGGCTCTGGCGACGTGGACGCTGGCTCTGGCGACATGGCTCAACCCGGGGACTTTACAGTCCCACCCGGGGACTCAGGAGAAACTGGAACAGATGACTTATAGGCTGGAACAGGAACTGATGAGGATGATGGAATATGTGGTGACTCGAGGATTGGAGACTTGTAGACTGGAACCAATGAGTCTGGATCTTGAAAAAACTCTGAAGACTCGATCTCTGTAGATTCTGTAGCCTCTGTAGCTTCGATCTCTGTAGCCCATGTAGAGTCGATCTCTGTAGCCTCTGTAGAGTCGATCTCTGTAGACTCTGTAGAGTCGATCTCTGTAGACTCGTGGACTGAAGACTGTAGGCCCATGGACTGTAGAGTCATGGACTGGAGACTCTGTAGACTCAAGCCCTGAGGACTGGAACTCTGATGGTGGCGGTGAGTGRTCGTAGTACTCCGGACAAAAGAGGTCACTTTCAGGATCACAATCCGGATCGTAYTCCAGTTCAGATCCTGAGTAGTCAGACTCAGGATACTCATCGTCTACATCGTATACTCAGACGACTCGAGCTCAGGATACTCAGACGACGATGAAGGACCAGATGAAGGTGATGACGATGAAGGACCAGATGAAGGCGATGACGATGAAGGACCAGACGAAGGCGATGACTGTGAAGGACCAGATGAAGGCGATGACGATGAAGGACCAGACGAAGGCGATGACGGTGAAGGACCAGACGAAGGCGATGACGGTGAAGGACCAGACGAAG
>NW_013952597.1:988985-990325 GCF_001266775.1 Austrofundulus limnaeus
AGTTCAAACAGGTGCCATTACTACAGGTAATGTGAGGAGGACAGAGGAGCCTCTTATAGAAGAAGTTACAGATCTGTGAGAGACAGAAATCTTGCTTGTTTGTTGTTGATCAAATACTTATTTTCCACCATAATTTGCAAATAAATTCTTAAAAAATCAGACAATGTGATTTTCTAGAATTGTTTTCACATTTTGTCTCTYATAGTTGAGGTCTAACTATGATTTCAATTATAGGCCTCTCTCTTCATTTTAACTGGGAAAACTTGCACAACTGGTGACTGACYAAATACTTTTTTCCCCCACTGTATGTGTTGAATTCATCTTTAAGCCTTAC
The DNA here is from genome assembly GCF_001266775.1 of Austrofundulus limnaeus. NCBI lineage: Eukaryota > Metazoa > Chordata > Actinopteri > Cyprinodontiformes > Rivulidae > Austrofundulus > Austrofundulus limnaeus. The sequence continues at coordinate 989,320 of NW_013952597.1, forward strand.
TATCTACATAGACATTGGGGCTGGGAAGCACAGGAGAATCATAAATGTCAGCAAACTGGCCAAATCGGGGGGTGGGGGGGCGGTGTGTGCTGCACAACACTACATTACTGGGCCTGTATTTCTTCACAGGGGAAGATGTTAGAAGCACCTTTAAGGGAAAAGGGAAGGTTGGGCTTCTAAGAAAGGCTGCAGAGATATGCCAAGTACCATGCAGCTTACAGATTAATGTTTTAATTCAGATTTATGGAAGCATGTCATGGCAATAAGTACCAGCTGGCCCAGTGTATTGATGCAGAATGACTTTGCGATACTATAATTATTTATTATAGAGGACTAGTCTGTGGAACCAGAAGTGTTCAAGCACATCGAGGCCTTCACATGTCTGATGTATGGACACTGTCAGGAGAAATCTGTGAACAGCATAAGAAGCATCATTCTCAGAAAGATGATCTGGGACCAGTGGTGGAGAAAGTACTCAAACACTGTACTTAAGTAAAAGTACAGATAAACAGACAAGAATGTACTCTAAAAAAAGTAAAAGTATCACATTAACATTTTACTTGAGTAAAAGTAAGTAAGTACTTGCTTTTAAAATACTTAAAGTATTAAAAGTAAAAGTACTTGCTTAATGTATTCCCTAATGGTCTACAATATCATGAAGTGTACATACTGTATGTATATTTTAATACATCAATGGTGCCATTTTAGTGAACAAAGCTGCAGATAATGCATAGTTTTGTGTTTACACTCTGTGACACTGTTCACACTTGGACTTGTGATTCTGTGCATCATCACATATTGTGACAACAGCTGCAGAAGATGTAAACTCACCACCAACCTCCTCTATCAAATCTCAACAAGTCTTTTTTTTGAACCAGTTAAATAATGCCATGAATGGCACATTTCCTCCATGGTGAAAATCATTGTGGGCATACTGGTGCTCTGCTTTTTTATGAAGGAGGGTGTAATGGTACTTTCCTGCTTTGTACAATGAACCAATTACAGC